>NC_142936.1:11300482-11387982 GCF_046866305.1 Octopus bimaculoides | reverse complement strand
ATTGGCACTCTCAACGTCGGCACGCTGAAAGGTAGATCTGGTGAAATTGTTGAGATGCTTGAACGGAGATGCGTAGATATGTGCTGCATCCAGGAAGTAAGATGGAGAGGAGGTTCTGCAAGGTTCCTCACAGGCAAAGAACACAGGTACAAGATTTTCTGGGCAGGGAACACTGACGGGGTCGGGGGCGTAGGAATACTTCTAGCGGAGAAATGGGTGGATAAGGTAATCGAGGTCGTTAGAGTAAGTGACAGAGTACTTAAGATCAGACTAGTGCTTCATCATAGATTAGCTACTGTCATCTCAGCCTATGCACCTCAACCTGGGCTACCAGATGGTCTGAAAGACCAATTCTATGACACCCTCTTGCAAACTACCTCGTCGACGAGTGACAGGGACCTTCTCTTTGTGGCTGGAGACTTCAACGGTCATGTCGGACGTCGTGCTGGGGGCTTCCATGGCATACATGGAGGCTATGGCTTCGGTTCCCGCAACGAGGAGGGAACCAGACTGCTGGAGTTCTGTGATGCAACCAATCTTATAGTCTGCAATACCAACTTCAGGAAACCTGCCAGTCACCTAGTCACCTACCGCTCCGGCAGACACTCTAGCCAAATCGACTACATCCTCGCCAGAAATAGGGAAAGAGGGCGGCTTATAAATGCCAAAACCTACCCTGGCGAAGAATGTACCCCACAACATAGATTAGTAGTTAGCGACTTTGGGATCAAGGCAAAATGGGTGCCCAGAATTAGACAGGCTTGGAGAAGAAGGGTGTGGAAGCTTAAAGACCCTGCAAACGGACAGAGACTTAGAGACAAGTTACTTGAAGCATTTAACGAAATAGAAGGGGATATAGCATCATACAACGTGGAAGACAATTGGAGATTTCTGCGGGACAACCTGTTGAAAGCCACCGACCAGATTTGTGGGTGGTGTAAGGTCCCCTCCCAACCCAGAGTAACGTGGTGGTGGAACAAGGAGGTAGACAGGGCTATTAGACAAAAGAAACAAGCTTGGAAGGACTGGAAGAACGGTGGTAGCAGGGAATTGTACCAATGTGCCAGAAGGGAGGCTAGGCGACAGGTTTATTTAGCCAGAGGGGAAGCAGATAAGGAAAGATTTGCCAATGTTCTGCGCCGTGAGGACCAAAGACTCGAGGTATTTCGGGTTGCAAGACAGTGTAGGAGAGAGAATAGTGATGTTGTAGGAGAGAAATGTGTTCGCATGGATGATGGTACGCTTGCATTAAATGAGGATGCAAAGAAAGAGGTCTGGAGATGCCACTACGATAGATTGCTTAATAAAGAGAATGAATGGGAGAAAGAGAGCCTGCCTTATGTCGACCCAATAGAGGGACCAGCTATCCGAGTTGATAGTACCAGGGTAGATAAAGCAATTAAGAGTATGAAGACCGGGAAAGCCCCCGGCCCATCAGGAATCACTGCAGAGATGCTCAAAATATCTGGCAGTGTTGGCTATAGCCTAGTCACCCGTATTACGAACCAGGTGATACACGAAGGAGTCATACCCTATGACTGGTGTAGCAGCATCATAGTCAACTGCTACAAAGGTAAAGGGGACGCTTTAGATACAAATAATTACAGAGGCATCAAGCTGTTAGATCAGGTTATGAAAGTTACAGAGAGGGTCATAGCCCAACTAATTAGGGAGCGAATCAATTTAGATGAGATGCAGTTTGGGTTCGTGCCAGGTAAAAGCACTACTGATGCCTTATTTCTAGTGAGACAGTTGCAAGAGAAATACCTAGCCAAGGATAAACCTCTGTACCTGGCTTTCGTTGACATGGAGAAAGCCTTTGACAGGGTCCCCCGATCCCTTATCTGGTGGTCAATGAGGAAACTTGGGATAGAAGAATGGCTAGTGAGAGCTGTGCGAGCCATGTACAGAGATGCGGCCAGTAAGGTGAGGGTTGGAAATGAGTACAGCAATGAATTCCGGGTAGAGGTAGGGGTCCACCAAGGTTCCGTCCTCAGCCCCCTATTATTTACCATAGTCCTCCAGGCAATCACAGAGGAGTTCAAGACAGGTTGCCCCTGGGAGCTCCTCTATGCTGATGACCTTGCCCTAATTGCGGAGTCACTATCAGAACTAGAGGAGAAGTTTCAGGTGTGGAAGCAAGGTCTAGAATTGAAGGGCCTTAGAGTCAACCTAGCTAAAACCAAAATCCTAATAAGTAGGAAGGTAGATAAAACACAAACCCCTTCAGGTAGATGGCCCTGCTCAGTATGTAGAAAAGGAGTAGGTAGTAACTCTATAAGATGTACCCGGTGCAAGCTATGGACACATAAGAGGTGCAGCAACATCAAAGGCAGGTTAACTAGCAAGTTAGTTTTTGTTTGTGGCAGATGTTCAGGTGCAATAAAGACTGCAAACAAACAGGAAACAACTTCTATCTCATTCCAGGGTGAAAAACTAGAGGTAGTCGATAGCTTCCGCTATCTGGGCGACCAAGTTAGTAGTGGGGGTGGGTGCGCTGAAAGTGTAGCTGCTAGAATAAGAATAGCCTGGGCAAAGTTTAGAGAGCTCTTACCCCTGCTGGCGACAAAGGGACTCTCACTCAGAGTAAAAGGCAGACTGTATGACGCATGCGTACGAACAACCATGCTACATGGCAGTGAAACATGGGCTGTAACTGCTGAGGACATACGTAAGCTCGCAAGGAATGAAGCCAGTATGCTCCGTTGGATGTGTAATGTCAATGTGAATACCCGTCAGAGTGTAAGTATCTTGAGAGAAAAGCTGAACATTAGAAGCATCAGTTGTGGCGTGCAAGAGAGACGATTGCGCTGGTATGGACATGTGGTGAGAATGGAGGAGGATAGCTGCGTGAAAAAGTGCCACACCCTAACAGTTGAGGGAACCCGTGGAAGAGGTAGGCCCAGGAAGACCTGGGCTGAGGTGGTGAGGCAAGACCTTCGTACATTGGGCCTCACCGAGGCGATGACTACGGACCGAGACCTTTGGAAATGGGCTGTGCGTGAGAAGACCCGGCAAGCCAAGTAAGATCGTTGCCAGTGCCCCTGGACTGGTTCTTGTGCGGGTGGCACATGAGATGCACCATTTTGAGCGTGGCCGTTGCCAGTACCGCCTGACTGGCTCCTGTAGGATTTTCGAGCGAGATCGTTGCCAGTGCCCCTGGACTGGCTTGTGCGGGTGGCACATAAAAGACACCATTTCGAGCGTGGCCGTTTTCGTGCGGGTGACACGTAAAAGCACCCACTACACTCTCTGAGTGGTTGGCGTTAGGAAGGGCATCCAGCTGTAGAAACTCTGCCAAATCAGACTGGAGCCTGGTGTTGCCATCCGGTTTCACCAGTCCTCAGTCAAATCGTCCAACCCATGCTAGCATGGAAAGCGGACGTTAAACGATGATGATGATATATATATATGAATAAAAACAAGCTTCTTTCAGTTTCCATCTACCAAATCCACTCACAAGGTCTTGGGGCGGCCTGAGGCTATATATAGTAGAAGACACTAGCCCAAGGTGCCGCACAGAAGGATTGGACCCAGAATCATGTAATTACAAAACAAGCTTATTACCATGCAATTAATAGCATACTATTTGACAAGAAATACAGAATATTAAACAGAGATGAATTCTAAAGAAGAATAATGTCTAACATTCTTTTTCTTTTGGAGAGCGGGGGCCAGTTGATTAGATCAACCCCAGTACACAACTGGTACTTAATTTATCAACCTTGAAAGGATGAAAGCAAAGTTGACCTTGGTGGAATTTGAACTCAGAAGATAAAGACAGACGAAATACTGCTAAGCATTTTGCCCAGCGTGCTAACGTTTCTGCCAGCTCACCACCGCCTTATAAATAACATGTCTAATATTAAAAATATTCTTCGTCTTTATCAGTCTTCTCTCTCTCTATCTCTCTCTCTCTGTATGTGTGTGTGTGTGTGTTTGTGTGTGTGTGGTGTGCATCTGTGCATATTTAATAGTTCTTTTTGAAAGTGTGTATACATTTTCATTTGGTAGAAGTGTTGGATCTATGTATTGGTTTTATTATTTTGTGTTTTTTTTCTAAATCCTGGTCACAGCTGCACCAGTGACAATATTGCAAACTAACACAGGCTAAAAGTTGTTCCTCAACAAAAGACAGATATGGAATGTCTGCATCTGTGTCCATGCATGTGTGTGTGTGTGGTTCTAATTTCAAAGGGTTTTTTTTTATAGCACACACCACAGCACACATACATACATACATACAGAGAGACATACATATTCCATATATGGATGTGTTTCACAAGAATACACCCATTTACAGAAAAACATCAATCTACAAAGTACTATCAAAAGGTTCCCAGACTATGTTTAATAAAAGTAACTATTTTATCTAAGCTTTGACATCATCTCCTTCGAAATAGTCACCTTATGCAGCAATACAGCGGCCCCGACCAGCTGAGGACTATCTGTGATGTCTGTAAGCCAGTTGAGGACCATCTGTTGATCTTAAGAACGGTGTTAAAATGGTTACCTTTGAGCTGCAGTTTCATCTTGAGGAAGAGATGGAAGTTTGCAGGTGCTAGATCTGGCAAATAGGGCAGGTGAGGAAGTATTACCATGTTGTTTTTGGCAAGAAACTCATGACAGTGGAGAGCTCGGTGACAGGGTGGATTGTTGTTGTAAAGAATCCAATTCTTCGTGCTTCACAGATCCAGTCGCTTTTGCCAGATGTCCTCCCTCAAATGCTTCAAAATATCACATTAGAACTCTCAATTGATGGTCTGGTCCTGGGGGGACAAATTCTCAATGCACAATACTACATTTCCAGGGTTGACACTTGTGGCAGGTCTTCCAGATTGCTCATCACCTTCCAGGGATATTCTTCTCCTTTTGAAGCAAATGTGCCACTCAAAGCATTGTGTGTGACCCATTGCCTCATTACGGTAAGCTTGCCAAAACATGCTCAATGATTCTGTAGCAAGTTTAACACAAAATATCATGCAGACTCTTTGTTCCAACTTCTTGTCCATGAGAAAAATCTCAGATTACAGCATACACATGATCACAAAATCACAAATTTCACAACTTGCAAAGAAAACACAACGCTATCACTTGGCACACTACCTCATGAAGGTCACAGCAAGCCCTCACTGTACATGCAACCATGTGCTGTCATCTGTTGGCATGCTACAGAATTAGTCCAGGAACTTTTTTACACAAATTTGTATCTGCTGTAATCATCATCATCGTTTAATGTCTGCCTTCCATGCTAGCATGGGTTGGACGATTTGACTGAGGACTGGTGAAGCAGATGGCTACACCAGGCTCCAATCTGATTTGGCAGAGTTTCTACAGCTGGATGCCCTTTCTAATACCAACCACTCTGAGAGTGTAGTGGGTGCTTTTACATGCCACGAAGGCCAGTCAGGCGGTACTGGCAACAGCCACACTCAAAATGGCGTATTTTACGCACCACCTGCACAGGAGCCAATCCAACGGCACTGGCAATGATCTCGCTCGAATGTTTTTTCACATGCCACCGGCACAGGTAAGGCAGTGCTGGTCACGATCACACTCAAATGGTGCTATTTACGTGCCACTGGCACGAAAGCCAGACAGCTGCTCTGGCCACGATCACACTCGGATGGTGCTCTTAGCGCTCCGCATATCTTATCGAATTTTATTTATATTAGTATGAGTCATATTTCCAGGCATTCCAACTTTGAAGACACATCACTCCAATTTCAATAAGAAACTTTAGAAAAAAATTTATAAACATCACAACATGGTCCCTATACTTTCACAAGTTATTTCTTAATGATAATTTTGTTAATAATTTAACAACATACAGAGCTGGTTAATTACTTTATGGTCTGTATTTTTATTTTATTTTTATTGACAGTAGGCGTAGGAGTGGCTGTGTGGTAAGTAGCTTGCTTACGAACCACATGGTTCCAGGTTCAGTCCCACAGTGTGGCACCTTGGGCAAGTGTCTTCTACTATAGCCTCGGGCCGACCAAAGCCTTGTGAGTGGATTTGGTAGACGGAAACTGAAAGAAGCCTGTCGTATATATTTTATATATATATATGTGTGTTTGTGTGTCTGTGTTTGTCCCCCCAACATCGCTTGACAACCGATGCTGGTGTGTTTACGTCCTTAGTGGTTCGGCAAGAGAGACCGATAGAATAAGTACTGGGCTTACAAAGAATAAGTCCTGGGGTCGATTTGCTCGACTAAAGACAGTGCTCCAGCATGGCCACAGTCAAATGACTGAAACAAGTAAAAGAGTAATGAGTAAGAGGGTACAGATATGGTTGCCTGTCATTTGGAGCAAGAATTTGTTTCTATGTAAAATGTTACCCCCTATTGTCTAGGGCACACAATAAATCCTTTCCTGAGACTTATTCTGACAGATTCCTAGGCAGGGATATGGTAATAGAAGGAAAGGTCAAGCAATGTCTTTGACACTTGAGGGAGGAGAAGGGGAGGAGGAGGGAGTGGGAAAGATAAGGAAGATTAAGGGGGAGGAAGGGAAGGATGAAGAGGAAAGGAGGGAGGATGAAGGGGGGGAAAGGAGGAGGAGGAGGAATGCCCCCCCCCCCCCGGGGAGAAGGTTGCAACATTGTGGTGGAAATAATTGGAAAATTGTTTAATGCTAGGTTCTGGAATATGAATGGTAAGAGGAACTGAGACGAGGAGAGGGAGGAGGAGGGATGTTGGTTGGAGCTGAAAAAGGTTGATGAGAGGGGGTGGGGGTGGGGGGCAGTAATGACTATGTAAGTTGGTTAAACCCCATTTTAATGAAGATAAGTAAATGAACCTAACCACACACACACACTCACACTTCAGAACAGAAAGATAAAGTTTAAGACTGAAACAGTAAGATTCATTGTCTCTTCATTTCATTTAGACAAATGTATATATTGTTATTTTAATGTTAACTCTATTATTTACATAATTATTACCATCCTTATTCATTAATGTCCATTTTCCACAACAGCTCTTTTTGTTGTTCGACGGTGTCCATTGTTCTATGTGTCAGCCTGATGGAGGCCCATATTATATACTTCAATATGAAGTGGTTTATCCTATGGAGGACATGGATCCGTTCTGTAACACATTGCCATTCTTAATGATCTCACGTCCTTCTGAAAGACTCCAAAATAGTTTAAAGTGTCACCAATGATTCTCTGTCATCTGTTCTTTGATATCATTCTCATTCATGGGTGCCACTCACTATCAATGCACACATCGTTGTCGTCGTCAAAGACCCCCCCCCCCCCGCTTCAGTCTTGAATGACCGTGGGATTGAACCTAGAAAGTCACCCTCCAAGGGACAAATCCGAACAAGGTTGTTTATGGTGACCAGTAGTCCCCCATGCACGCCTGTATCCCCTCTCTACGTCAACCGATGTTATCCAAGGGAAAGGCAAAGGGGCCGATACAGCTTGGCACCAGTGACACTGCAATTCATTTCTAAAGCTGAGTGAATTGGAGTAATGTGAAATAAAGTGTCTTGCTCAAGAACACAACACACAGCCTGGTCTGGGAATCAGACTCAATACCTCGTGATTGTGAGCCCGATGCTCTAACCACTAAGCCATCATTTTCTAAGAATTGTGCCAACTTTACCTCTTTTACTTGCTTCAGTCATTTGACTGTGGCCATGCTGGAGCACCGCCTTTAGTCGAACAAATCGACCCCAGGACTTATTCTTTGTAAGCCTAGTACTTATTCTATTGGTCTCTTTTGCCGAACCGCTAAGTTACAGGGGACGTAAACACACCAGCACCGGTTGTCAAGCGATGTTGGGGGGACAAACACAGACACACAAACATACACACACAGACACACACACATACACACACAGACACACACATACATATATATACACACACATATATATATATATATATACGACAGGCTTCTTTCAGTTTCCGTCTACCAAATCCACTCACAAGGCTTTGGTCGGCCTGAGGCTATAGTAGAAGACACTTGCCCAAGGTGCCACGCAGTGGGACTGAACCCGGAACCATGTGGTTGGTAAGCAAGCTACTTACCACACAGCCACTCCTACGCTTATGTAGCTTTTTTTTTTTCTTTTATATTTTACTTGTTTCAGTTATTATACTGTGGCCATGCTGGAGCACTGCTTTGAAGAATTTTTGGGTGAATGAATCGACTCCAGTACTTTATTTTTTAAAGTCTGGTACTTATTTTATCAGCCTCTTATGTCAAACTGCTAAGTTATGGGGATGTAAACACACCAACACCAGATGCCAAGTGGTGATGGAGGACAAACATCGACACAAATTCTCACACACACACACATGTATGCACACATATATACACAATGGGCTTCTTCCAGTTTCCATCAACCAAACCCACTCACAAGGCTTTGGGCGATCTAAGTCTATAGTAGAAGACACTTGCACAAGGTGTCACACAACAGGACTGAACCTGGAACCATGTGGTTAGAAAGCATGCTTCTTACCACATAACCAAGCCTATACCTACTTAAAAAAAAAAAAAAAAACTTGAAAAATTAAAACAAAGAAACTTTCCTACCAAACTCAAATTGGTACAACCAATGTTCAGTATTTGGGTGAGACAGTAACAAGAGAATTAGTACAGAAATATGATTAGTCTCAAACAGCTGTTGGAATATATAAAATCCAATTATTGAATGCAGTTCCTAGTCAACTTTCAAACAAAACGGTATCATTAACATATGAATACAAACGAGCAAACATATAAAAATGGTCTAACACAGACTAACAAAAGTTAGTTTAATTAATTTTATCATAAGATAATTAAATATTTTATGATATCAGGCAATACATTTTGCTTTATTTATTTATTTATTTACTTTTTTATTTTTGCATTTTGTACAGAAAGTAAGGAGAGGAAATATTCCACGATCTCTGGGAATGTATGTATGTATATATATTTTCTCTTTCTCTTTCTGTTACTTGTTTCAGTCATTTGACTGCGGCCATGCTGGAGCATTGCCTTCAGTCGAGCAAATCGATCCTGGGACTTATTCTTTGTAAGCCTAGTACTTATTCTATCGGTCTCTTTTGCTGAACCTCTAAGTTACGGGACATAAACACACTAGCATTGGTTATCAAGCAATATTGGGGAGGGGGGAACACAGACACAAAAACATACACACACGCACACACACACACACACACATATATATATACATATATACATATATATATATCACCGGGTTTCTTTCAGTTTCCATCTACCAAATCCACTCACAAGGGTTTAGTCAGCTTGAGGGTATAGTAGAAGACACTTGCCCAAGATGCCACGCAGAGGGACTGAACCCAGAACCATGTGGTTGGTAAGAAAGCTACTTACCACACAGCTACTCCTACGCCTATGTATAGATGTATGGATGGGTGGATCGATGGCTAGATAGATAACTAAATAGATAGATGTGTTTATTATGGTAGTTAGCGTGAAGCATTCTTGTATAGTAATGCCCTGAGAGAGAGAGAGAGAGAGAGAGAGAGAGAGAGAGAGAGAAAGAGAGAGAGAGGTGAGGTGGCAGAATCATTAGTATGCTGGGCAAAATGCTTGGTAGTATATCTATTTGTCTTTACATTCTGAGTTCAAATTCTGCCAAGGTCAACTTTGCCTTTCATCCTTTCGGGGTCGATACAACTAGTACCCGTTGAACATTGGGATCACTGTAATCGTCTCATCCACCCACCTGTCAAAATGATTAGCCTTGTGCTACAAGTTGAAACCAACACACACACACACACACACACACACACACACACACACACACACACACACACAGAGTATTTTGTTGCTGAAATTTTTCTAAGAAAAAAAAAGATTTAGAAGAAACAAATAAACAACAAACTCTATTGTGGCGGGGGGGGGGGGATTTTCCTGATGAGTAAAACATACCGTGTAAAATAACACAGAAGTATCTATAGCCATAACAGAAGAATATAGAGTTTCAATTAAGCAGAACAAACCACAATGTAGACAATGTAGCTTATAGAATATATCAAATGCTTGTTTGATTTTTTTTTTCCTTCAAAACATAAGATTAAATTATAAGAAATTATTTCTGAGTTATATGCATGTATGTATGTTTATATCATTATCATCTGCATCATCATTATTATTTTAACATTTGCTTTTCTATGCTTGAATATGCTGTGATAGATTTCCTGAGGCCAGGTGCTTGAGGTGTCATGCAGCAGGACTGCACCCACAACCACACGGTCAAAAAACAAGCACCTTACTCCAAAATCATGTGTGCGTGTGTGTGTGTGTGTGTGTGTGTGTGTGTGTATGTATGTATATATATACACATATCCAAAATGGAGGCGAACACCTTTCTCCATGTGATTGGCTTGACACTAGGATATTTTCCTACCTTTCTTAACAGGAAACCAATGGTAGCCTTCATTCACAAAAAAAAAGGAATTATATCCACCAATGTGGTGTTGAGCACTAGTTTTCATCATTCAACATTTACATACATACGTACATACATACATACATACATATGTATATATATATACACACACACACATATATATACATTCATACATACATGTACGATGGGGGGGGGGGGCTGAAGCATTCCTAGCTTTAAAGGTATCATGAAAGGCCTGGTTGGAGGCCCAACCATCTGAGTTCTTTTACAGAGCTTAGAAAAATTGAAGGACCAATGCAAGACATATGTGAATCCGAGAGAGGAATATGTTGGATAAAATCATAATTAACTGACCCTCTTGTATTTTCTTTTACCCAAAGCCAAGACCTTTCCAGCCTCTCCCCCACCCATATACATATATTACTCTTTACTCTTTTACTTGTTTCAGTCATTTGACTGCGGCCATGCTGGAGCACCGCCTTTAGTCGAGAAAAATCGACCCCAGGACTTATTCTTTGTAAGCCTAGTACTTATTCTATCGGTCTCTTTTGTCGAACCGCTATATTATGTTGACATAAACACACTAGCATCGGTTGTCAAGCAATGTTGAAGGGACAAACACAGACACACAAACATATACACACACACACACACATACAAACATATATATATATATATATATATATATATATATATATATATATATATATACATATATATACATATATATACATATATATACATATATATACATATATATATGACGAGCTTCTTTCAGTTTCCGTCTACCAAATCCACTCACAAGCCTTTGGTTGGCCCGAGGCTATATTAGAAGACACTTGCCCAAGGTGCCATGCAATGGGACTGAACCCAGAACCATGTTGTTGGTAAGCAAGTTACTTACCACACACCCACTCCTACGCCTACATACATACATAGAGAGAGAGAGAGAGAGAGAGAGGGAAGTGAAGGTATAGGAAACTGAAATAAACATATCATACATGTGCACATGTGTGTGCATGTGCATGCGTGGATGTATGTGTGTACATTTGTGTATCATGCTTAATGCAAATACATCACAGAAAGCATATCATTGGCAGATATGCTTTATAGATGTATTGTTTTAAAAACTACAACTAGGCAGAAATGCTGCACCAAGCATTCTCACCAGCTGCTGCTCATTTGCACAGGACTCAAGGAATCATTACGTTGCTTGGAAACAGGCAAAGGTTGATGATAGGAAGAGCATCTGGCCACAGAAAAATCTCCCTCGTCAAAATTCCTAAGCAAAAATGGGTTAAGCAGATGGTTAAAATAATATGTATTTGTTCATTTGTTTTACGTCCATCTTCCATCCGAGCATGGGTTAGATGAATATATTATTGAGACACTGTTTTAAAACTGGATGTCCTTCCTGCTGCTAACCTTTCCCTAGTTTACAAATAAGGGGTATCTCATTCCCTCCACCTCCCACTCTCCTTTGGAAATTTTGCGAACTTATCCACCCATTCATCTTCTCCAATCCCCAATTCACCTCATTATATACACTTCCATGTTACCATTTTCTCTCTGTCCTCTCTCATTCTGCTCTCTCTCTCTATCTCCACCTGTGGTAGCTGTGTTTCTTCTCTACTGCAAGAGCGAATAAATAAAAGAAAATAAAAGATAAATAAAAGAAAATTAGATGTAAAATACCAGAAAAATTACACAAATTGGGAATCAATTGTGTAAATATTATTTAGTAACTACAGAAAACTACCCAGAGGTTTGTCTTTCTGCTAGTATTGTAAATAAAGTTTAAGTCTTTGAATGCACTTCATATTTATTCAATGAAAGTTTTTTCTTGAAATATCCTCAGAACTTGCCTCTTATCTCAGGCAAGCAAGCCTGTCTTATTTAACGATAGTGTTTGGTGTTCATTGTCAATACAGGCCACTAGAAGTTTCTCTGGATTCTAGTTCTTTTTTTTTGTAGAAAAGGGACTTGTTTACAGACAATAAATACACAAAAACAATCTCATATATACTACTCTCCAGTCCATTTGAGAGGGTTTTGTCTTGCAAGTTGCTTGGTTGACCTCACTGCTGCTGGTGCCATTTAAAAAGCACCCAGTACACTCTGTAAAATGGTTGGCATTAAGAAGGGCATCCAGCTGTAGAAATCATGCCAAAGCAGACAGCAGAGCTTGATACCGTCTTCTGGTTTGCCAGTTTCTGTCAAACCGTCCGTAGGAGTGGGTGTGTGGTAAGTAGCTTGCTTACCAACCACATGGTTCCGGGTTCAGTCCCACTGCGTGGCATCTTGGGTATGTGTCTTCTACTATAGCCTCGGGCCGACCAAAGCCTTGTGAGTGGATTTGGTAGACGGAAACTGAAAGAAGCCCGTCGTATTTATGTATATGTATATATGTGTGTGTGTGTGTGTGTGTGTGTGTCTTTGTGTGTCTGTGTTTGTCCCCCCCCCCCAACATCGCTTGATAACTGATGGTGGTGTGTTTATGTCCCCGTAACTTAGCAGTTCAGCAAAAGATACAGTAAGTACTAGGCTTACAAAGAATAAGTCCTGGGGTCGATTTGCTCGACTAAAGGCGGTGCTCCAGCATGGCCGCAGTCAAATGACTGAAACAAGTAAAAGAGTAAAGAGTAATATATAGATGATACTCAAAACACCCAACATTTTTGAGTTCACTTACAGGAATATTTTAATTCTTCAACATTCAGATTATTCTATGGAATGTAATGCTCATTTAGTCACATTGTTTTGAATTAATCATGAATTTATCTTGTAGCTTCAACATTTCAATGATACGATTGTTGATTTTTAGAATGACATCACAGGGTAAGTGTAAGAGGCCAGATCTGGCTAGTTTGAACATAAAACAGGAAGAACATTTGGGTCGAATATGGCTGGTTTAAATGTTAAATGGTAAGGCTTAAAACTGTAAGCCTAATGAAACAGTTGGCAATTTTACAGAGCTGGAGTTGCTGACATCTATAATCTAACTATATGATTAATCAGTTCCTAATTGGAGCTAGTTAGAGAAGACTTATTGAGAGTTAAGTATCTTGGCTGTGATCATACAGTGTTGTGCCAATAAGAGAATATGAACTTTCCAACTAGCTCTTATTGATTCAGTCATCTGAGATTTTCTTCTAAGGTTGACCTGCCTACCTGCCTTTAATCTGCCTCACACGAAGCAATGGAAAGAAGACAGGTATGCAGCATAGATCTCCAGCTGTCACAGAATCTATATTGTTGAATTCAGGTCTAATATATTATCTGTATTTGTGTATTTATTGTCTGTAAACAAGTCTCTTTTCTATAAAAAATAAAGAACTAGAATCCAGAGAAACTTCTAGTGGCCTGTGTTAGCAATGAACACCAAACGCTATTGTTAAGTAAGATAGGCTTGCTTGCCTGAGACAAGAGGCAAGTTCTGATATTTTGAGAAGAACTCTTCATTGAAGAAATAAGAAGTGCATTTAAAGGCTTAAACTTTATTTACAACACTAGTAGAAAGACCAACCTCTGGATAGTTTTCTGCTAGTCACTAAATAATATTTACACAATTGATTTCCAATTTGTGTAACTTTTTCTGATATTTTAAACCAAATTTTCTTTTATTCATCTAATAGTATTCAGTCACTCAGTAAATAAATTTAGAATGCCAAGCACTCAAAGACAATATTAGAATTTATGAAGAAATTCAGGAATTATAACTTAACTTACTCTCATATATCTCAGTTTATTGTGTGTGTGTGTGTGTGTGTGTGTGTGCGTGTGTGTGTGTGCGTGTGCGTGCGTGCGTGTGCGTGCGTGCGTGCGCGTAGAGAGAGAGAGAGATAGACACACACATATATCAGAAGATTCCAAGGATATTGGAATCATATAATTTGACTGATGCTGAATTATTAAACTTATACTTTGTAGAAATGGTTCATTATTATGTCTGCAGAAAATAGCATTGCAAATATTTGGGCAACTTTTTTTTCCATTTCCAGAAATATAAAAAGAGATGTTAAAAATTGCTATCGCATAATGGAAGATGACAGTGTTTCATTGAATAAAAATTATTTTTGTGACTGAATCATGTAGTTGAAATCTTCAGTGCTAAAGGATTCTTGAAAATCACATTTTGATTATATATATATATATATATATATATATATATATATATATATATATATATATATATATAAATTGGAATTTATAAGAATTTCCTAGACAGTGCAGACTTCCTTTAACTAAAAATTATATACTCCAAACTAATTAACAAGTAGCTTTGTTTATTAAATAATAAATTCCAACACACTTTAGATAAAAAAAAAAGACTTTGCCCAAGATATCAGAACTCATCTTTCCATGCATCATACCAACTTGCTTTCATAATGCTATTCCTTGCAATGTTAAAAACTATGCATTAATTACCATTAACCTGCACTAATTAAATTTTTACTGGTTATGTAACATGCTAATCATATTGCAAATCAGTTCTCACAACTTCTTTCTATTGATCAGTAAAAATAAAATGTGGATACCACATCATATGAAATGTGGAGAATTCCAGAAAGTACTTCATGATCACTTGGTTAGAGTAAAAAGCTCCTTCCGAAGTCATATAGGCTCAGAGGACCAGTTTCTCAGATTCTGAGGTGTATATATTCCCCTGGATGGGACACCAGTCCATCACAGAATTACTCATTTTTGCTTACTGAGTGAACCGGGCAATGTGAAATGAAGTGTTTTGCTGAAGGACACATTGCACCACCCAGTCTTGGAATTGAAATCACAATTTTATGATCATGAGTCCAGTATCTTAACCACTTGACTACACACCACCACAACTAAAGTAGTATATATATAAATTCTAACTTTTAGTATGTCATAGCCATTTCTCTTGTACATAAGCCGGAATAGATTTAAAGAAAGAATCATTAATTTTGCTGGACTGAAGTGAATTAATCCTTTAGCATTTAAACTTGTCTTATCCAGCCAAAATGTTCTATAAGTTTTATATTCAAAGTGGACACATACACACAAACACAAACACACACACAATGGGCTTCCACTCAGCTTCTGTCTACCATGTTAGTTCACAAAGCATTGCTCAGCATAAGGGTACAGAAAAGACAGTTGCCTAATGTGTCTCGCATTGGTTGGGGCGGAACCGAAACCCATACAGTTGCAAAGCAAGCTTCTTAACCACATGACCATAAGAGAAATCAGTAGTTTAGAGTAACCAACAGTTAAGAAATCATTGGTTAAGAAATCAATCAATAGTTATGACTTTTAATTCATATCTGTGTATGAGTGCATATGCGTGTGTGTGTGTGTGTGAGAGAGAGAGACAGACAGACAGATGGACAAACAGACGGACACAAATTTATTTTAGCATCAATTTACCATTGTATTTAGGCTGTCTTTGAAACATTCTGATGTCTTGTATTCATAAAGATGAAGAAAATAAAACAATCAACTAACAGACAAAAAGCTAAGAATACAGAAAGAAAAGAAAAAAAATCTACAAAATCCTTTAATTTTCAAATCTAACATGTTGGAATAACAGATGTATATTTGCAAGAAGAAATATTGTCTATTGATTATGGTGATTCTAGTGTTGTCATACAGTTCTAGAAATTTTACACATTAACTTTATATATATATATATATATATATATATATATATATATATATATATATATAATAACACATATGTGAATATATATATACATATGTGAATATATATATATATATGTATGTATGTATGTATGTATGTATGTATGTATGTATGTATGTATGTATGTATATATGTATGTATGTATTAAGACAGTGGGGAAGATAAAAAGAATGTGGCTTTGGTAGCGAAACAGCAGAGTAATGCGCTACAGCTACACACCCTTTATTCACTCGGTTTCCATTCAGTAACACCTTGTAAGCAATAGAACATGTCTACAAATAAAAGAATAGACACTATGTTGGTAACAGATGGTGGAACTGAAGTGTTAAACAGAGAAACCGGAGTGTCAGCCGACAATTCTCAGGATTAAAACAAAGTAAAAAGGTAAAAAAGCAAATATATATATATAAACATACGAATAAAGCCACACAATTCTGAATGGTACCATTTTATAACCCATATACAAACACACACACACATATATATATAAATGTGTGTGTGTGTGTGTGTGTGTGTGCAATATGAAACATCAATAACTTAAACATTTGGACCTAATGATCTTAAATTGCCTATAAAAAGTGTTTCATCTTTTTCTACCTTAATAGCTATTTGCTCCATTATGTTAAGAAAACAGACCATGTTCTTTAGCCACTAAAACACGAAGACATTCAATTGAGAAACAAAATCTACTTTTTGTATTGTGTGTGGTGGCGGAAAAATAAATTAAAAAAATTTCAATTTGGTGTTTTATTTCTTTAATATAAATGTGATATTATTGCATCTCTACGTATTACATATAAACACAGACATTGGATAGTAAGACTGTAAACTTAACTGAATGAGAGAAAGACAGAGTGGGGGGAAAGGAAAAAAGCCGACACCAAGTGATGTATAACTTAGATGGAAAAACCCAAACTGAACAATAAGTCTTAGCTGCCATAACCTTTAATTTTCTTCCTTGCATCACTGGGTCGGTCGACATCTAAACCGTAGTGACCCCGCTGACACACAGCGACTGTCAGGTATATATTCCTATGGAAGAATACCAAGTGACTTTTTTTGCACGCATTTTTTTTTTTTTTGCAGAGGAGTACACAGGCATGGCTGTGTGGTAAGAAGCTTGCCTTCCAACCACATGGTTTCAGGTTCAGTCCCACAGCATGGTACCTTGGGCAGATAGATGTCTTCTACTATAGACTCGGACCAACCAGAGCCTTGTGAGTGGATTTGGTAGACAGAAGCTGAAAGAAGATTGTTGTAGGTGCATATATATTCTTCTACTTGATACAGTCATTTGACTGCGGCGACGCTGGAGCATTGCTTTTAGTCGAATAAATCGACCCCAGGACTTATTCTTTGTAAGCCTAGTACTTATTCTATCGGTCTCTTTATGCTGAACTGCTAAGTTACGAGGACGTAAACACAACACCATCGGCTGTCAAGCGATGCTGGGGGGACAAACACAGAAACACAAACATATACACACACACATATATATATATATATATATATATATATATATATATATATATACAATGGGTTTCTTTTCAATTTCCGTCTACCAAATCCTCTTACAAAGATTTGGTCAGCCTGAGGCGATAGTAAAAGACACTTGCCCGAGGTGCCATGCAGTGGGACTGAACCCAGACTCTGTGGTAAGAAGCAGGCTTCTTACCACACAGTCATGCCATCCATAAATATATCCACTGCACATAAGCTTTATACAGCTGAGAAGTTTTTGTGATTATCTATCTATCTATCTATCTATCTACCTAGATGGATGGATAGATATAGATATGAACTATGAAATTTACATCATAGTGTTATTTGATTTTCTGAAAATAATTTTTCCATTGAAAGAATTAGACCCACCAAATCTTTCTCTTTCTCTCACACAAACACACACAACCATTTATTCATGACTTGTAAAAGGATGTGGCATCTTCCAACAGACATAAAAGAGAAATGCACTCCATTTCACTTCACTTTTGCTCAATCACACAAGGGACCTCTAATGCTATTGAAACTTCTTTTTTTTTTTTATTTACTTTGCATAGCACAATAGGAAACAGTTTCAATAAAGAGAAAAACTAGAGAAGCATCAGTTATCTTCCAGCCTCTCTTCATCAACAGCACTGAGTACTTATCTACTACAAACTTCATTCCAATATCATTTTACCAAATACTCTTCCTGTTTGGGTCAAAGAATCAGGGTCTTTTTTCATGTTTTTAATACAGTTGATCCATACAAAGCAGCTGACTTATTCTTATCTTGGTTTTGGTAAACTCATAGGCAGTCCTATATTTTCTCAGTATACTTGTCAGAGGGATTAACTCAACGATGAAGAGTAGCTTAGAATGCGAGTCTCCCTGGCAAATGCTCCTACATACTGTTGTGCTTCCTAGCGATTCATTTCCACATGCCAGTTCTACTTCCTACACTCTCACTGCTTTTTCCCCAAAAAGTAGTTTATCTTCTCATCCATTCCAAGCATCCTTGGGCACTTCAAGAATCAGTTGTGTGTAACATTGTCATAAGCCTTCCTATAACCGAGCCAACCAACAGCTAAATTATTCTCTCTTACTTTCACCTCATTTAATAACCTATCATCTATCTATCTATCTATCTATCTATCTATCTATATATATATATATATATAATAATACAAATAATATGTGGCACCTGTGCCCAGCATCGCCTTTCTGGCACTTGTGCCCGCAGCATGTGTAAGGACTTTTAAGCGAGATCGTTGCCAGTGCCCCCTGGACTGGCTCTTGTGCAGGTGGCACATAAAATACACCACTTTGAGCGTGGCCGTTGCCAGTATCGCCTGACTGGCCTTCGTGCCGGTGGCACGTAAAAGCACCCACTACACTCTCAGAGTGGTTGGCGTTAGGAAGGGCATCCAGCTGTAGAAACTCTGCCAAATCAGATTGGAGCCTGGTGTAGCCTTCGAGCTCCACCAGTCCTCAGTCAAATTGTCCAACCCATGCTAGCATAGAAAGCAGACGTTAAACAATGATGATGATGTGAGTATATGCATATATACATACATGTATGTACATACCTACATCTACCTGTATATATAGATGCATATTGGGTACAGGATGTTACAAAAAAACGTGGACAAAATGATAAACAGAGTACAGAA
Organism: Octopus bimaculoides; assembly: GCF_046866305.1. NCBI lineage: Eukaryota > Metazoa > Mollusca > Cephalopoda > Octopoda > Octopodidae > Octopus > Octopus bimaculoides. The sequence continues at coordinate 11,368,756 of NC_142936.1, read as the reverse complement.
AACACACAGGCCACATAGAGAACATTTCCTTCATCAGCTGCCACCATTCTAATACTAAGCGTTTCGAAGAGTTTGTGTGTGTGTGTGTGTGTGTGTGTGTGTGTGTGTGTGTGTGTGTGTGTGTGTGTGTGTGTGTGTGTGTGTGTGTGTGTGTGTGTGTGTGTGTGTGTGTGTGTGTGTGTGTGTGTGTGTGTGTGTGTGTGTGTGTGTGTGTGTGTGTGTGTGTGTGTGTGTGTGTGTGTGTGTGTGTGTGCGTGAGTCGTCTAAGAGACCATAAGTCGGGAAAAAGATGCACTCGTATATCTGTCAATAGAATAGGTATATTATCCGCAGCCATGAAGGATATTTAATACTATACTTTTCAGATTGTGTGGTAACTAGCTTGTTTACCAACCACATGGTTCCGGGTTCAGTCCTACTGTGTGGCACCTCAGGCCAACCAAAAGCCTTGTGAGTGAATTTCGTAGACAGAAACTGAAGGAAGCCTGTCGTATGTGTGTGTATGTTTGCATGTCTGTGTTTGTCCCCTCACCATCACTTGACAACCGATGCTAGTGTGTTTACATCCTCATAACTTAGCGGTTCGGCAAAAAGAGACTGATAGAATAAGAACTAGGCTTACAAAGAATAAGTCCTGAGGTCGATTTGTTCGATTCAAGGTGGCGTTCCAGCACGGTCGCAGTCAAATGACTGAAACAAATAAAAGAATATATATATATATATCATCATCATCGTTTAACGTCCGCTTTCCATGCTAGCATGGGTTGGACGATTTGACTGAGGACTGGTGAAACCGGATGGCAACACCAGGCTCCAGTCTGATTTGGCAGAGTTTCTACAGCTGGATGCCCTTCCTAACGCCAACCACTCAGAGAGTGTAGTGGGTGCTTTTACGTGTCACCCGCACGAAAACGGCCACGCTCGAAATGGTGTCTTTTATGTGCCACCCGCACAAGCCAGTCCAGGGGCACTGGCAACGATCTCGCTCGATATATATATATATTATATATATATATATATATATATATATATATATATATATATATATATATATATATATATATATATATATATATATATATATATATATGTATATATATATATGTATATATATATATATATATATATATATATATATATATATAGCAGATTAACAGTTCCTCGTTGATTTCTTTGTACATCCTTTCTGCTCCTCTGGTAATAGATAGATTATCCCATCATTATTATTATTATTATTATTATTATTATTATTATTATTATTATTATTATTATTATCATTATTATTGAAATCTAGCTGTGTTGTTTTTCACTGATTTATTTAAAATTTGTGGATAATATATTTATAAATAGTTTCCCTACAATCATTACAAAATTGAAAGAGAGCAAACACACACACACACACACACACACACACAAAACAAAAAACATCGCACAGCACCACTATTTAAACCGAATGCTATGAATCTACTAAAGAAAAGTGAAGATTTGATAAAGTGTGAGTTGATTCTAAGAAATCAAATCACAACTAAATAAGTTACACAGATAAATAGGAATATAACATGGTTTGGTTTTGCTTTGGAGTTTATCGCCATTTGTTTTGATGTTATCAAAACTACTTTAGCATAAATATAGAAAATGAAAACAGTGAAAAGTTGCTTTTATACAAGCAGTTTTTTGGGTATTTTTTTACCAGTATTATTTTGATTTAAGTAAACACACACACACACACATACATATACATATACACACATATATATATTTATATATATATGTATATATATGTCAGGGAAACTCTTGGTACTTATTTTTTTAGTGCAAGTAAATGTTAAGAATCAAAACTATATAATTGAAAGCGGCTATATATAAGACATATGTACTCGCTTTCCAGCTGTTTCCCATAAAAATTAAAGATTTCTATAAAAGTCTGATTTATAATTTGTATTTTTTATGCATCTTAGGTATACACTGCACACCTCACATTCATGCACCAAATATCACTGATTGATAATACATATATATATATATATATATATATATATATATATGCACGACACACACACATGAACGATTGAAGATAAATGAAGATTATTCGTAACCTACAAACAGGTTACTTTTTCTGAAATATTCTTTTAAAAGGAACTGTTTTAATAACATTAGCCATTGCAAAACTTTATACTAACAATTATAGCAACAATATAATTTAACAAAAATTGTTTTCAAAAGATCTTTCAAACTATAGATTATGGAGAAAGAAAGAAAAAAAGATTTTTTATTTCAATTAAATATACTTTCTTTGAATCAGATAAATTACTTCCATTAGAGCCCTCAACTTTTTGGTATCATCAATAAGACAAAGAATTACAGTAACAACAACAATAATAAAATATCATCACCATCATCATCATCGTCATCATCATCATCATCATCACCACCACTATCATCATCACCATCACACAACCACCATCACTATGATTATCACAATCATTACTATACCACCATCATCATCACCATCATCACCACAATCATCAATGTTGCCGTCACCACCATCGCCATCTTCATCATCACCACCACCAGCATCATTTTTAAAAATCAGCAAAATAAAATGCAATTAGTTTTTATTTTTTTCGTAAAGAAGATATAAAGACAAAATTTAATAATAATAATAATAATAATAATAATAATAATAATGATAATGATAATAATAATAAAAAGAAAGACTAACATTTTTCATGATTTTATGTAGAGTTTTAGATTTATCTTAGAATATTCAATTTCCCGGCTCTGATTTAAGTATTTTCAAGAATTTAATCTTTTGATCTATTTTAATAGGAAAACTTAAATTATGAAGAGGGGAAAAAAAAAAAAAAAAAATTCTGATACTTTTAATGAAATTCTATAGAGAAAAATCTATAGCTAAAAAAGTTCCAGCTTTGGAAGATGGCAACAGCGAAAAATCATTAATAACATGCAAATACCGACCTTAGAATGGTAGATTTCCATCGTGGATTCATTAACGATATAGAGTATATTTAGGATATTTTCTGTTTTCTTTCTCTCTTTTATATATATATGTATGTATATATATATATTTTTATCATCCTAACTAGCAGACATAGCGTAACAAGTCCAATAAGCAGAACTGGAAAACATGTTCCAAATCCTGGCACTTAGTGGAATTACAATGAAGAAACAATTGTTTTTACAAACAGGATATTAAAGAAATAAAAAAATAAATATATACATTTATATATTTATATATTTATATATTTATATAAATGCTAATATGATACAAGCACCAGTTTCTCCTTTACAAATTCTAACACAATTTGAGTGCCATAAGCACCAATAAGTATTGCTACAAGTAACCATAATGGCAGAAACAGTCTTTAAAAGACAAATGGTGTGAGGTTGTGAAGTGTAGAGGTGAGGTGAGGAGCTAGCTAACGGAAGCAGTAGTGCTGGACAGTGGAACATAACAAAACAACAGGAACCAGCAGACCAATGTGGAACCAAAGATTAGAATAAAATGAGGCAAGCTTCACAGTTATTAATGTGAGTCCCAGAGCAGAGCAGAGATGTAGTTGAGAGATCGTCCAAACAAACACTTAACCAAAAAGGAAAACAGAACATATTCTGATAAAGTAGACAAACAAAGGAGGAAACAGGCTTTTCAGCAAAGCCATTTTCTAGCTTTAACTGAGAGATTTTCCTATTCTATACTTAATTGTTAGTACGAGGAGCAAAGAACATGCCCATAGCCTTTTGTTCAGCTCGAACTACACTCAAACCATTTTTTACTATATCTTTGTTGAAAATATTCTGCTTTTATTTCAAATAATTTTGAAAATAATGAAACAATTATTAAAATAACTGTCATTATTAAACTGGTGCTTATAACTTAATTTGACATGAAATTTTGAAGCAAAGTTTATATATATATATATATTCTTTTACTTGTTTCAGTCATTTGATTGCGGCCATGCTGGAGCACCGCCTTTAGTCAAACAAATCAACCTGAGGGCTTATTCTTTGTAAACCTAGTACTTATTCTATTGGTCCCTTTCACTGAACTGCTAAGTTACGGGGGACGTAAACACACCAGCATCGGTTGTCAAGCGATGGTCGGGGGACAAACACAGACACACAAACACACACATATATATATATATATATATATGACGGGCTTCAGTTTCCATCTACCAAATCCACTCACAAGGCTTTGGTCGGCCTGAGGCTATAGTAGAAGACAGTTGCCCAAGGTGTCATGCAGTGGAACTGAACCCAGAACTATGTGGGTGGGAAGCAAGCTTCTTACCACACAGCCACATGTACATACAATGAACTTCTTTCAGTTTCCAGCTATTAAAATCCACTCACTGTTATTTCTAACATATGGGATGGCCATGTAGAAAGCTTCTTTGCTGATGCATTCTATGTATATAAAACTGCAATTTTGGGCAGGTGAGTATCAAAAGGGTTAACCTTATCCAGTTATTTCTGATTAGTTTCATTGTTGTTGTTGCTGTTGTTGTTGTCGAGTCTCAGTATTCATTAATTAACGAAGCACTAAATTTTAGTTCCATAACCTGAAACACATATTTTAAGGTATATACTCTTTACTCTTTTACTTGTTTCAGTCATTTGACTGCGGCCATGCTGGAGCACCGCCTTTAGTCGAGCAAATCAACCCCAAGACTTATTCTTTGTAATCCTAGTACTTATTCTATTGGTCTCTTTTTGCCGAACCGCTAAGTTACGGGGACATAAACACACCAGCACCAGTTGTCAAGCGATAGTGGGGGGGACAAACACAGACACACAAACACACATACATACATATACATATATATATATATATATATATATATATATATATATATATATATATATATATATATATATATATATATATATGTGTATATATACATATATACGACAGGCTTCTTTCAATTTTTGTCTACCAAATCCACTCACAAGGCTTTGGTCGGCCCGAGGCTATAGTAGAAGACACTTGCCCAAGGTTCCACGCAGTGGGACTGAACCCGGGACCATGTGGTTGGTAAGCAAGCTACTTACCACACCAGTACCCATAACCCCTTCCTATTGCCACCCACCAACAAGCCTGCAAAACAACTCAACAAAACACCTGCCAATAACAATAGAGCCGGCCCTTGATTTTAGACAAAACTAATAAAGAACAAAAAACAAAATCAGAGGCAGGGAATTCAAATATGCAAAACATAGATACACAGATTCTACACTGTCCCAGAAGTGAGGTCCATGAACTGGTTTTCAATCCCCAGTTGCAACTCCTTTACTTTACTATTGTTCCTTTAATTCCCTTGGGAACCATAAAAAAAAAAACATGCAGATTCCAGTTTATTTTGTTTTCTCAGAACACTCTTTTTTTCTTTTCTTTTTTTTTTTTTTGTCACTATGTTTAAACCATAGAGTGGATTTCTTTCCTGTTTCTTTCACATCAATGAATCTAAATCACCTTCCATTTGATCTCAGCATAACCCTTCCATCCATCAACTCATATCTGCAACCCCACCACCACCACCACCACCACCGCCGCCAAGTTCCACTCACCACTCTGCAACAAGTAGAAACATTTCTCAATCATTTTTATAACTCCCAGGAAATTAAACTACATGAACTGGCTATATCCACCTTGTTCAATTTCACTGAAGCAAAACAGAGGCAATATGCCAGTGGTTCTCAACCACTTTTTTTCCTATGGACCCCTCTGGTTCCTGTTTCATTCGGGTGGACCCCTATAGCCATTCAATGTTTAAGAAAGTCCTATTGTATTTTGACAACTGATGTTAGTTTGTTTACATCCCTGTAACTGGGGAATAAGTATCAACTTAAAAACAAGTGCTGGGGGTCAATTTGTTTGACTAAACCCTTCAAGGCAATGCCCCAGTGTGGCTTCCTGGTACTTATTCTATTGTTCTCTTATGCCAAACTGCTACTAAGTTACAGTGACATAAACAAACCAACACTGGTTGTCAAGCAGCGGTGAGGGACAAACACAAACACAAAGAGACACACACACACACGCACGCACACAATATGCATAATGCAGCCTGAGAAGCACATTCCTCCCATCCCCAGCAATATCTTGAAGTGTATTCTCATCTGATTAACAGTTATCATGTAAGATATATGAGTTGCCTAACACCAAAAGAATGAAAAAGAGAAGAAAAAAAACAGATTCTTCCATATAATTTAAGATATTTGATCTATGAAAAACTGATACTAAATGGAAACATAAAAACAGACATTTCATTGAATATATTAACAGTATTGTCATAATATACAAGCCAAAGAAACATCGAAACAAATAAAAGAATATATAGTCCCGCCCATGCCAGAATGGAAGACGAATGTTAAACGATGATGATGATGATGATAGATATATAAATATATAATGATAGGCTTCCACACAGTTTTCATCTGCCAAATTCACTCACAAGGCATTGGTCGACCCAGAGTTTTAGTAGGAAAAACTTGCTGTAAGGCGGCGAGCTGGCAGAAACTTTAGCACGCCAGACGAAATGCTTAGTAGTATTTCGTCTGCCGTTACGTTCTGAGTTCAAATTCCACTGAGGTCGACTTTGCCTTTCATCCTTTCGAGGTTGATAAATTAAGTACCAGTTGCATACTGGGGTCGATCTAATAAACTGGCCCCCTACCCCAAAATTTCAGGCCTTGTGCTTAGAGTAGAAAAGAAAAAAACTTGCTGTACAATGGGAATGAACCCAAAACCACATGGCTTCAAAGTAAGCTTCTCAACCACACAGCCATGCTTGTATCTATGACTGTATTAATCTCATAGCCATTATGCAGTATTAATTAATAAGCAACTCAATTCATTTTAAAAAAGAGAAGTGGACAATTATGAATCATTCCTTTTGATTAGAGACAAGAACTATGGAGGAACTGAGACAGGATTCTTTACTGTGGTCGAGTGCATTATTTGACTGCTGCTGAGTTTTAGATCCATCCAGGGTCTGTTTTAATCTTCTCGTATCACAACTGGTAAATATATTGGATTTAAGTTAATCAATTATTCCTCTTCTCTAGAAAAACAACATAACAACAATAACAACAACAACAACAACAACAACGGTAGCAACAAATCAAGTCTTGTGTCTTGTCAACCGAAATCGATATTCACTTTCAGTAAACAATGGGAAGCTATATTTCCATACTTGTATAGGTAGGATTGTATTGTTGATGTTGGAGCAATAGGTTTTACACGTGGATGCTTTTCATCTAACCTAACAACTCAGCTATGAAGAAGTAACAGACATTTTTCCTCCCCCCCCCCTGCTTCCTACCTTTTCCCCTTGTTTATTTTTATATCAAACAAACTGAAGCAAACACAGAATTATATGTACCTGGCTCAACACAATCAGTGTTGTAAGGATTTGCATATATAACAATCTGATCAGGCATACGAGTGGCTGTGTGGTAAGTAGCTTGCTTACGAACCATATGGTTCCGGGTTCAGTCCCACTGCGTGGCACCTTGGGCAAGTGTCTTCTACTATAGCCTCGGGCCGACCAAAACATTGTGAATGGATTTGGTAGATGGAAACCGAAAGAAGCCCGTTGTATATATATGTGTGTATATATGTGTGTGTGTGTGTGTGTGTGTGTGTGTGTGTGTGTGTGTGTGTGTGTGTGTGTGTGTGTTTTTCCTCCCAACATCGCTTGATAACTGATGCTGGTGTGTTTACGTCCCCATAACTTAGCGGTTCGGAAAAAGAGATCGATAGAATAAGTACTAGGCTAACAAAGAATAAGTCCTGGGGTCAATTTTCTCGACTAAAGACGGTGCTCCAGCATGGCCACAGTCAAATGACTGAAACAAGTAAAAGAATAAGTCGAATCTTTACAGCACGGGATAGAATGGGCTAGAAGTGTCTGTTCCAGCTCTTGGTGTTTTGAGTTCAAATCCTATGGAAGTCAACTTTACCGTTCATCCTTTCAGGTGTCAGTCAATAAAGTACAAGCCTAATATTGGTTTCAAATTTTGGCACAAGGCTAGTAATTTCGGGGAGAGGGGTTAAATTGATTACATTGACCCCAGTACTCAACTGGTATTTATTTTATCAACCTTGTAAGAACAAAAAGCAAAGTTGACTTTGGTGGCATTTGAACTCAGAACATAAAGACAGACAAAATGACACTAAACGTTTTACCCAGAGTGGTAACAATTCTACCAGCTCGCCACCTAAAGTACCAGTCCAATATTAAAACAAGAGCACTCAGAGAATGCAAACCTCTGCCAAGGTAACACCAATGTCCTCTCAACGATTAGCCAGAGATGATTTTTAAAATGAGAATATCTGAAATAAATGCGACTGCTCTCATAAATGAGAATACTAAAAATGAACTCAACCACTCTCAATAATCAAGTAAAAAAGACCGGAAAAATAATCCAGAATCTTTGTCCGGTATTGGATTCATCCCAAAATCTAATCAGTTTACACCAGTTATGAGGCAAAATATCCCTGAAAGTTTCATCTGAATCCATCCAGTGGTTCTTGAGATATCTTGTCCACGGACAAACAAACAAACAAACATAACTGAAAACAATACCTCCACCATCACTAAGGCGGAAGTAATTAATTCATATTTTCCCTGGAAGAAATCAGCTGTGTTCCACCTAGTTTGAAATGATATATCCCAAATATCACAACAGTGTTCCTACAACTCCATCAGGAGTTACAACGCCATGCACTGTCCAGACAGCAGTCCAGTACCTTAACCCTATTGCCATTATGCATTATTAATTAATAAACATCCTAATGTGATTATTTTTGATTAGATACATTACCTAATCATTTATCTTTCACCCATTTCAGTCATTGGACTGTGACCATGCTGGGGCATCAACTTGAATGGTTTAAGCAAATAAATCAATCCCAGCACTTATGCATTTTTAACTCTGACACTTATTGGTCTCTTTTTGCCAAAATGCCAAGTTATGGGGATGTAAACAAACCAAGACAGGTTTTCAAGTGGTGTGGAGACAAACAAATTTTTTTCTGTCTATCAAATTCACTCACAAGGCATATAGAGACTAAAACAAAAAAAAACTTGCCCAAAGTGCTGCACAGTAGGATTGAACTAGTACCAAACATGGTTACAAAGCAAGCTTGTTAACCACACAGCTATGCTTGCACCTAGTGGAAAACACACTTTGTCAGTCACACATATTGGCTTCTATATGATGGGGGGGGGGGCTGAAAAGTACCTGGCTTTGGATAAAAGAAAATACAGGAGGATCAGTTAATTATGATTTTATTCAACATGTTCCCCTCTCAGATTCATACACTTACTTGCAGTGGTCCTTCAGTTTTTCTGAGCCCCGTAAAAGAACTCAGAAGGTTGAGCCTCCAACCAGGCCTTTCAAAATACCCTTAACTTTCCAGTACCCCATCATATATATATATATATATAGTGGATTTGGTAGACGGAAACTGAAAGAAGCCCGTCGTATATATGTATGTATATATATATATATATATATGTGTGTGTGTGTGTGTTTGTGTGTCTGTGTTTGTCCTTCTAGCATTGCTTGACAACCGATGCTGGTGTGCTTATGTCCCCGTCACATAGCGGTTCGACAAAAGAGAACCGATAGAATAAGTACTAGGCTTACAAAGAATAAGTCCCGTGGTCGATTTGCTCAACTAAAGGCGGTGCTCCAGCATGGCCACAGTCAAATGACTGAAACAAGTAAAAGAGTATACATATATATATATATATATATATATATATATATATATATATATATATATATATATATATATATATATATATGTATGTATGTATGTATGTATGTATGTATGTATGTATATGTATATATATATATATATATATATATATATATATATATATATATATATATATATATATGTATATATGCGTGCACACACACACACACACACAAAGGGGTGCCGAAAAGTTCCTGGCTTTGGGTAAAAGAAAATACTGGAGAATCAATCAATCAGCTAATTACGATTTTATTCAACATCTTCCCCTCTCAGCTTTGCACACTTATTGAAGCAGTCCTTCAGTTTTTTCTAAGCTCCATAAAAGAACTCGGAAGGTTTCGGCCTCCCGCCGGGCCTTTGACAAATACCCTCAAAGCCCAGAAACTTTTCAGCAATCCCTCATATACAAATGGTCCTTACTTTAGATATTTTTACCTTAAACAAAAAGATGAAAGTTAAAATTGAAACCACATCAACAGGATTTAAGTTGAAAGGACAATACTAAATACCATTTGCTAGGCCTCCTTCCCTTAGTATAAATATAATAAAACTTAATAGTCAAGTGATTTCTAGTAGAGAATAATATATCAAATGTGACTGCTTCCACCACACCAATTCCATTGATTCCTGTTATGTCAACATTTCTACTATAGATGTTATTGATCTATGCCTAGCATATCCGCCTAGATATTACAAAAAAATAAATAAATTTTTTTTTAAATAAAAAGAAAAGAGACTATTAATATTTTATAGCAGTTAATTAACGTGTATCATTTTCAGCTCACTGCAGTCATCTAGATTTTCTGATCTTTCAAAGAATTATTATTATTACTATTATTATTATTATTATTATTATTATTATCATTATCATTATTATTATTATTAGTATTATTATTATTATTAGTATTATTATTGTGGCGGTGGTGGTGGTGGTGGTGGTGATTTGGTAGAATCGTTCAAGCATTGGGGAAAATGGTTTGTGGTATTTGTTCCGGCTCTTTATATCCCGAGTTCAAATTCTGCCAAGATCAACTTTGCCATCATCCTTCCAGGGTTAATAAAATAAAGTACCAGTTGAACATCGGGGTCGATGGTGTCAACTAATTAATTTCCCTCAAAGATTGCTAGCTTTGCACTTAAACCAGAAACAATTATTGTTATTATTATGATTACTAATTGGGTGGCAAGCTAACAAAATCATTAGCATGTTGAGCAAAATGCTAAGCAGCATTCTGATTGTCCTCACATTCGGAGTTCAAATTCCACCATGGTTGACTTTGCCTTTTATCCTTTTGGGGTCAATAAAATAAATACTGGAGGAGGGGGGGAGGGAGAGAAGATAAAGGAGGAGGAGGAGGAGGAGGAGGAGGAGGAGGAGGAGGAGGAGGAGGAGGAGGAGGAGGCTCAGAAGCAAGAAGAGAAGAATGAGACTGAAAGAGGAGAAGGCAGAAGCAGAAAGGGAGGAGGAGGAGGAGGAGGAGGAGGAGGAGGAAGAGGAGGAAGAGGATCACACAGCAGAGCTTGATACCATCTTCTGGTTTGCCAGTTCCTGTCAAACTGTCCAAACCTGGAGTAGGAGTGGCTGTGTGGTAAGTAGCTTAATCACCAACCACATGGGTGGGGATGGCATGACAGGAGCTGGCATGGCCAGGGGCCATACCAGGCCCCAATTGTCTGTTTTGGCTTGGTTTCTACAGCTGAATGCCCTTCATGATGCCAACCACTTTACAGAATGTACTGGGCGCTTTTTAAATGACACTAGCACCAGTGCTTCTAACGTGACACCAGCACCAGAAAAACACATCACAGAAGCTTCAAACACACAAAATCCCCATGTTTTATACTTCTTTTCGATATAAACTAACCCTTTACTTGCAAACACTATAACAAGACGAACAAGTAATCTCTCTTTCTCTCTTTCTCCTCCTCCCAAACCCCTCTTTTCCTCATGCCCTCATAAATAATAAGCATCTTATCAAAGTATAGCAAATTACACTTAGAGGTTAAACAAAACGGGTTTACATTTGTCATTATCTTAACTTTTGCCTGCAGTACCTTTTATGCATGATGTATATCTGCAATATAATTTTCACATCGAATTGCAGCATGGATAATAAAACCATCATCACCAGCTAAAGATATATCTCTTGTTCAAATAAACCTGATAAAAGCCTAATAAAAATGGAATAATAACAATAATAATAATAATAATAATAATAATTATTATTATTATTATTTACATTTGACGGATTCGGCTGATATACCCTCCAGCCTTCCTCAGGAGTTTTGGGGAAATTTCGAACCTGGGTTCTCATTCTTAAGGTATTTTTCAATGTTGTTGTTATTATTATTATTATTATTAGTGTTCAGGTCACTGCTTTGAATCGAACTCGGAATCTTGGGGTTAGTAGCCCGCGCTCTTAACCACTACGCCATAGGTATATGGCATAGTGGTTAATAATAATAATAATAATAATAATAATAATCCTTTCTACTGGAGGCACAAGGCCTCAAATTTGTGGGGAGGGGACTAGTCAATTACCTCGACCCCCAGTGTTTCAATGGTACTTAATTTATCGACCCCAAAAGAATGAAAGGCAAAGTCAACCTCAGTGGAATTTGAACCCAGAACGAAGTGACAGACGAAATACCTCTAAGTATTTCGTCCAGCGTACTAACGATTCTGCCAGCTCGCCACTTTAATTATAGTAGTAGTAGTAGTAGTAGTAGCAGCAGCAGCAGCAGCAGCAGAAGCAGCAGCAGCAGCAGCAGTAGTAGTAGTAGTAGTAGTAGTAGTAGTAGTAGTAGTAGTAATTGCTTCAAACTTTTGGCACGAGGCCAGCAAGTTCAGGGCAGGATGTAAGTCTATTAAATCGACCCTAAAAAAGGGATGAAAGGCAAAATCAACCTCGGCGGAATTTGAACTCAGAATGTAGAGACGGACGAAATGCTGTGAAGCGTTTCACCTGGCGTGCTAACAACTCTGCCAGCTCCACTGCTTTATTTAAAATAACAGGTTCAAACTCAGGCACAAAGCCCAGCAATTTTTAGAGGAGGGGGAGGAGGAGGGGGAGGAGGAGGGGGAGGGGAGGGGGAGGGGAGGGGGAGGGGGAGGGGAGGAGGAGGGGAGGAGGAGGGGAGGAGGAGGGGAGGAGGAGGGGAGGAGGAGGGGAGGAGGAGGGGAGGAGGAGGGGAGGAGGAGGGGAGGAGGAGGGGAGGAGGAGGGGAGGAGGAGGGGAGGAGGAGGGGAGGAGGAGGGGAGGAGGAGGGGAGGGGAGGGGAGGAGGAGGCTCATTGATTACATCAACCCCCAGTGTTCAAGGGATGCAGATTTTATTGACCCAGAAAGGATGAGAATCAATAATGATGATGATGATGATGATGATGATGATGATGATGATGATGATGAGGATGATGATGATGAGGATGATGATGATGAGGATGATGATGATGATGATGAGGATGATGGCTGTGGGAGGAGCAGGGGGAAAGAGGAGAGACCAAATGAAATGTCAAAAAAAAAACAAAAACAATGGTTAGAATGAAACATCATTACTTGATTTTAAAATGTTTCAAAACTGATACAATGTTGTTTCAGATGATCTATTTAAGATCATAATATATAATTGAAATATTGGAAAGAACAATCAGATCACACTTTTTTCTTTCTTTCTTTCCTCTCTCACTGATTTTGTACATGTATTTCTTTCGTTATTCCGTATCTGTCACCTTTTAACTATCTATCTATACCTCTATCTATCTATGTCTGTCTATCTGTCTGTCTATTTATCTATCTATCTGTCCGTCCGTCCGTCCATCTATCTATCTATCTATCCGTCTATCCATCTATCTATCTATCTGTCTATCTATCTGTCTGTATCTATCTATCTGTCTATCTATCTATCTGTCTATCCATCTATCTATCTATCTGTCTATCTATCTTTCTATCTGTATCTATCTATCTATCTATCTATCTCTCTGTATCTATCTGACTATCAGTCTATCTATTTATCCATCTAATATCTATCTATCTATCTATCTCTCTGTATCTATCTATCTATCAGTCTATCTATTTATCCATCTAATATCTATCTATCTATCTATCTCTCTGTATCTATCTATCTATCAGTCTATCTATCTAGCATCAATTCTTTTTTCCTATTCCTTCAATACATTTAATCTAAGCTCTATAAGTACACCAAAGTATATACAATGTATAGTTGTAAAGTTGTAATAGATTAATGGTAGTGGCAATAGTAGTAGTAGTAGTAGTAGCAGAAGTGGTGGCGATGGTGATGGTGATGGTGGTGGTGGTGGTAGTGGTAAGAGTTATTGTTGTTCTTCTTATCATAGTTGTTTTCAGTCTATCTAGAAAATGTGACTTCACACTCTCTATTGTTACCAGTAAAATACAATTAGTCCCACAGAGAAGGATTTATGCATTGTGTTGACGTGTATGTCTACACTTACAGCTGCTGTTAAGGTGATCCTGGTTATTCCTCCTTGCACCTCTTCCTCTCTCTCTCCCCACCACCACCACCACCATTCACTGCTACTGCTGCCACCACTGTCATCACTACCACCACCGCCGCCGACGCCGCCACCGCCACCTCCTTTCACACACAATGCGGGCAAGAATTACAATGTGAACAAGACCAGTGCACGCTGCTATATATTCAATGTTAGCATTAAGTTACCATGGTTTTGAAAGAAGGAAATTGTGCTGTTAAAAGATAAGAGTGGCCAAGCCAGTGCCACAAGAGAACATCCTGCTAAACAGGTTTGGCTTTTTAGAATCCAGGATCTTCTATAATGTCTATATATTTTCTAGGCTGAGAGAAGACTCAATTCAATTTTAAGCTAATGAAGCCGAAATGGAAAGCTAGAAATATTCTCAAAAAGAGTGGAGGGGGGGGTGCCATGTGAGTCTGCACACATGTGTATGTGCTTGTGTGTGCGTGTGTGTGAACATGTACATGCAGAAGTTTTTGTGCGTTTGTGTGCATGTGTGTGTGTGTGTGTGTGTGTGTGTGTGTGTGTGTGTGTGTGTGTGTGTGTGCGCGCGGATGTTTGTGTGATTATTGTTTGTTTTTTGGGGGGGTTGTTTTTTTTTTGTACTTTCCGACATGAAAGTTAATCTTTACAAAAGAAATAAAAACAGAAAAGAACTTTGTTAGACATCAAGTAAATGAATCAGTTATGCTGACTAGGGAATAAAAAAAAAAAAGAATAATAACATAATAATAATAATAATGATAATAATAATGATAATAATAAAGAACTGATGAAAGTATTATTATAAATTCAGAATAATCGCTTTAAAAATATGATATAATGGAAAACTCACAAAGATATAATAACATAAAGAGTTAAGTAGAATATGGGAGGAAAACAAGCATACAGACATACATTCACTCTACATAATAAAAATTATAGGAACTGGAAAGAGGGGAAAGCTTTTCATGGTTACTTGACTTGCTAGAAAGAGTAGCTAAATTTCTCATAGATCATAGATTTAAAAATAAAATAAGAAAAGAATACATGGGATAATATAGTATTCTTTTAGTCTTTTCTTTGTTTCAGTTTTTTATTTGTTAGTCAAACAAACTGACCCCAGGACTTATTCTTTGTAAGCCTAGTACTTATTCTATTGATCTCTCTTGCCAAACCGCTATGTTACAGGGACGTAAACACACCAGCATCGGTTGTCAAGTGATGTTGGGGGTACAAACACAGACACACAAACATATACATATACATGGCGTTAGGAAGGGCATCCAGCTGTAGAAACTCTGCCAGATCAGATTGGAGCCTGGTGTAGCCATCTGATTCGCCAGTCCTCAGTCAAATCATCCAACCCATGCTAGCATGGAAAGTGGCCGTTAAACGATAACGATAACAATGATGATATATATATATATATATATATATATATATATATACGACAGGCTTCTTTCAGTTTCTGTTTACCAAATCCACTAACAAGGCGTCATGCAGTGGGACTGAACCCAGAACCATGTGGTTGGTAAGCAACCTACTTACCACACAGCCACTCCTGCGCCTATGTACTAGAATATTCTAAAAGATATCATCGCTATTGATGTAATGCGTTTCTTTGATCTTGCTCTGCTAGATTTAAAATGAACTCGAGATAAACAGCAATAATAATTATAGGAGCTGAACAAATTTAGTAATTGTAAGTTTACTCTTTTACTAGTTAAAGTTGGTCGGCTCACGTACACAGGATGGACAACAGCAGACTCCCTGGACAGCGACTTTACTTACAATTATGTTAGGGGGAAAAGAAATCATGGAAGACCTAAAAACTGAGATTCAAAGATACTACGGAAAGGAATATGAAGCAAATGTTGAGAGGCTTGGTTGTCTCAGAGGACGCAGAGGGGTTGACACAGGACCGCTTGTGATAGGGAGCAATGGTAGTCCTGGTTGGCTCTATGCATGATAACGTCTCTGGGACCACTAAACTGAGACGACCCCCCAGCCCCATCAAGCTAGGGCATGAAGCAAAAACAACAAGAAGCAAGCAAGGAAATGACAAACTCAAGGTAAAAGAACCAACCAGTATGAAGAAAGCTTAGCGATTCATGCCAAAACCATGGACAGTCATAGTGGCAATGACTGACTGCGCGACAGACCAGTTACAGCCAGTCACTGGACTGTGGTTATACTGGAGCAATTTATTCAGAGGTTTACTCGACCATATCAACCCGAGCGCTTATTTTGAAGATTGGTATTTATTTTATTAATCTCTATTTTCAAACCACACTCACATAAAAGCATGGTCATGTGGTTAAGAGGCTTGCTAACCAATCATGTGGTTTGGGGTTTGATCCCACTACACAGCATCTAGGACTGGTTTCATGTTAAGAAAAATATCTTAATAACTTAGCAATTTTTCAAGCCGATCGAGTGCTTTCATCCAAAATGGAGACGAACGCCATTCCTGCATGTGAGCGGTGTGAAAAATTATTACATTATTAAGATATTTTTCTGAACATGAAACCAATGGTAGCCTTAATACACAAATGAAAAAATTTTATCCACCAATGCTGTGTTGAGCATTCATTCTTGTTGTTCAACGCGTCCATATATACATATATATATATATATATATATATATATATATATATATATATATATATATATATATATATATATATACAGATAGATAGACAGACAGACAAACAGACAGATATACATATAATACATGTGTATGGTTGTTCATCTTTATTGACCTCATGTAGTATCAATGCAAAGATATAGTAACACACACACACACACATACATACACATGCATGTACACAAAGATTCACATACACACATGTATACACACACACACACACACACACACACACACTCACACACACACACACACACACATATAGATTCAAGGTTTGAATATGGTACTTATGCGAAGGCACCCGAATATCGTATCCCAAAAGGATGGGTGATTAAAAATCAAACAATAAGCAACACGGATTTCAAAAGTGATTGCAGTACGCACGTTTCATGCTACTTCAATTTATTTAAGTAATGCGAGCATTACATTAAATGCAATATGAAGCGCAATCTTCAGCTGCACGAAAATGTAGAAAATGTAGAAAAAAGACATATTATAAATGTGGCAACATATTAAATCCAAGTGGGAGAGAGCATATATAAAATCCAAATGTGAGGAAGAATATATAAGTCCATCTTGACATAGCGGGGTCTATCAGGCTAGTATATATATATATATATATATATATATATATATATATATATATATATATATATATATATATATATATATATATACACACATGCATGCATGTCTACCAAATGCACTCACAAGGAATTCTCCATATAGTAGAAAACATTTGCACAGAGTGCCATGCGGCAGGACTGAATCCAGAACCATGTGGTTGGAAAGCTAACTTCTTAACCACGCCTGCATCTATATTTATATTTTTTAATTATAAAAAATTACATCTGTGTTTACTAAAGTACGTGAACTCAAACACAAATGCAACACCAGTTTTTTTGTACCTACAAATCAATATATTTTATTGTAGCTTTTCATTTTTTTACACTTGAGTATAATGCACATACCCTCACCACCACCACCACCACCACCACCCCTATCAATTTTGACTTTCATGTTTTCTATTAAATTTTTCACAATATACACAAAGAAATATATAGTAACTGAAATTATAAACATAAAGTCTTGATAACTTATTTATTTATTTATTGCCCACAAGGGGCTAAACATAGAGGGGACAAACAAGGACAGACAAAGGGATTAAGTCGATTACCTCGACCCGAGTGTGTAACTGGTACTTAATTTATCGAAAGGATGAACGGTAAAATCAACCTCGGCGGAATTTGGACTCAGAACATCGCTTGACAACCGATGCTGGTGTGTTTACGTCTCCGTGACTTAGCGGTTCGGCAAAAGAGACCGCTAGAATAAGTACTAAACTTACAAAGAATGAGTCCTTGGGTCGATTTTCTCGACTAAAGGCAGTGCTCCAGCATGGCCACAGTCAAATGACTGAAACAAGTAAAAGAGTAAAAAGAGTATAGTGGATTGAAACATTCCAATCAACCGAAGTTCTTCAAGTAATTATGAATCAAAGACTTAATTCTATTGCGTGTTTAAAATCTTTAAAAAGTGAAAGTGGTTATGGGCAGAACAGATGATTCCAATATGATCAATAGCTGAAATTTTTGGATAATATTTATTTCTTTATTGCCCACAAGGGGCTAAACATAGAGGGGGACAAACAAGGACAAAGGGATTAAGTCGATTACATTGACACCAGTGCGTAACTGGTACTTATTTAATTGACTCCGAAAGGATGAAAGGCAAAGTTGACTTCGGCGGGATTTGAACTCAGAACGTAGTGGCAGAGGAAATACTTCTAATTATTTCGCCTGGTGTGCTAATGATTCTGCCAGCTCGCTGCCCTAGTCTTGATAACTTATTGAATAAAAAAAGTAAGTCGTCATCATCATCATCATCAACATTGTTTAACGTCCGCTTTCCATGCTGGCATGGGTTGGACAATTTGACTGAGGGCTGGCGAGTCAGAAGCCTGCACCAGGTTCCAATCCGATGTGCCAATGTTTCTACAGCTGGATGCTCTTCCTAACGCCAACCACTCTGAGAGTGTAGTGGATGCTTTTTACGTGCTATTGGCACGAGGGCCAGTCAGGTGGTACTGGCATTGACCACACTTGAATGGTGCTTTCTATGTGCCACTAGCATGGCATCGACCATGCTTGAATGGTGTTTTTTATGTGCCACTGGGAGCCAGTCAGGTGGCACTAGCAACAACCACACTCGAATGGTGCTTTTTACGTGCCACTGACACCAGCATTAACCACACATGAATGGTGCTTTTTATGTGCCACCAAAGAGTATGTAATAATTTTCTGTAATTTAAATTATTTATACTTATACATTGGCATATTATCTTTTACTGGTTTCGTTCCAATCATTGGATTGCGACCATACTGGGGCACTATGCAGGAAAAACTGCTTAGCAGCATCTCTTCCTTTCAAATACTGCTGAGGTTTGGACTTTGAATTTTGTCCTTTCAGGACCAATAAAATATCTACCAATTTCGTACTGGGGTTGATGTATTTGACGTACCCCATCCACCATAATTGCTGGGCTTGTGCGAAAATCTGAAACCAATATCCTAATAATGTTTGGAATCAACTAAATTTGACAATAATAACCATTCGATGATATCATTATTCATAAGTATAAGTGGCTTCCACTGTGTTCATATAGCAAACGCATGAATGTTAAAACTAAATCAGATTTTATCACAAATATTCAAAACCATATTATTTTACAACAAAGGATATGGCGTAATAAGAGCACCGGACTAAATATATTTAAGTTTTTTAGGATTGTTTTTCTTTTGTAAATCTATGTTTTACTTAGTTCACTTCTTGGATTGTGGCCATGCTGGGGCACCACATTGAAGAGGTTCAGTCGAACAAATCAACCCTCTCTCTCTCTTTACTCTTTTACTTGTTTCAGTCATTTGACCGCGGCCATGCTGGAGCACCGCATTTAGTATATGTGTGTCTTTGTTACCCACTTTCCACTGCTTGAGAACCAGTGTTGGATTTTTTTCCATCTCTGTAACTTAGCAGTTCAGCAAAAGTAACCTAAAGAATAAGTACCAAAAAAAAAAAAAAAAAAAGACATACATAAATACTAGGGTCAATTTCTCAGCTAAAACCTTTCAAGGTGATGCCCCAGCAAGGCCACAGTCAGCAACCGAAACAAGTAAAAAATAGGCTAAAGGGTAAAGATCCCCTTAAGTCATGAATGACCATGGGATTGCACCTAGAAGGTTACCCTCTCAGGTACAAGTCTGGACAAGGTTGTTTATGGAAGACCAGCAGTCTTGTTTATTGAAGACCATCCATACTAGGTTCCCCTCTCCACGTCATCGATGTTACCCAAGGGAAAGTCTAAGGCTAATAAAGCTTGGCACCTGTGACGTCGCAACTCATTTCTACAGCTGAGGGAACTGGAGCAACGTGAAATAAAGTGTCTTGCTCAAGAACACACAACTCACAGCCTGGTCTGGGAATTGAACTCACTACCTCATCATTGTGAGTCCGACACTCTAACCACCGAGTCATGCGCTGCCCTAACAGCTATTTTTACATACTAATATGAGATGAAAGTTTATGGTGGCAATCTGACAGAATTGTTAGTGTGCTGGGCAAAATGCTAAGCAACATTTTGTCCAGCTTTACTTTCTAGGTTCAAATTCTGCTGAGACCAACTTTGCCTTACATTCTTTCAGGGCCACCAATGTAATTGACTAGCGCCCTCTACTGAAATCACTGGCCTTGTGCCAAAATCTGAAATCAATATGAGATGTAAAATGAACTAGCAGGTCTATCTCAATTCTGCAAAGCTCAATGTTCTGAGATCTAACCATAATTATTTCTTTTTCTTGGTCGGCTCTTAATTTAAAAAAAAAAAAAAAAAAAAATTCCTTTTAAGCTTATTAGCCAAAATATTGACAAGCGAATTTCAAAAGTCATTTTTAGAAACGATAAAAGAGTTAACAAGAAATTTTGTCTCAATGAATACATGAATATGGGGGAAGTTTTCTGGGAACTTCCCCTTGTACCTATATTTCTTAGGACAATAATATATAAATGATTGATCGCTCAAATGTTATATTAGTAAAAGGTCATATATTTATCTAACATAACATTAAAGATTTTATTTATCATTTTTTTGTCTTGGGGTCTCTTGAGAAGTCAGAATTGGTGCCACCAAGACAGATGCTTTTGACAATAAATCCATCATTATTTATTTTTACAAGGAAAATAATATTATTGTTATTGTTGTTGTTATTGCTGTTATTATTATTATTATTATTATTATTTCTAACTTTTTAGCATTCAGTATTGAACTGTGATTATCTATCTGTTTATTGACATTTCCAAGGATAACAGAAATATTAATTTTGAGAAGTTTGAATTGTGGGTCCACCCACCACAGTCATCATTATCATTGAAGTCTACATTTCCATGCTTGCATGTGTCAGACAGATTTGTTGAGGCAGATAATCTATGACCAGATGCTCTTCCTGTCACCAACTCTCACTTACTTCCAAGCAAAGGTTAATATTCTCCATATGGCTGGACATGTTCTTTATAAAAGACAAGAAACAAACACTACTTGTATGGTAGTGATGCTCATTTAACAACCGTCACATCAAGGTACATACAAGGACACTCACGCATGCATGCACACACACACACACGTGACAGGCTTCTTTCAATTTTTGTCTACCACATTCAGTCACAAGGTCAGTCCAGAGCTAAAGCAGAAGACACTTGCCTGAGGTTCTGCATAGTGGAACTGGCTGGAGAGCAAGCTTGTAACCACACATCCACACCTGTCTCTATCTATCTATCTATCTATCTATCTATACACACACACATGGGATAGGCTTCTTTCAGTTTCTATCACCTTCGGTCACAAGACTTTGGTCAGCCCAGGTCTGTAGTAGAAGACACTTGCCCAAGGTTCTACACAGTGGAACTGGCTGGAGAGCAAGCTTATAACTACACATCCACACCTGTCTATCTATCTATCTACCTACCTACCTACCTACCTCTCGATCTATCTATCTATCTACCTACCTACCTATTGATCTATCTATCTATCTATCTATCTATCTACCTACCTACCTACCTACCTATCTATCTACCTACCTATCTATCTATTTATCTATCTATCTATATACACACACGTGACAGGCTTCTTTCAGTTTCTGCCTATCGCCTTCAGTCACAATACTTCGATCAGCCCAGTTCCATAGTAGAAGGCACTTGCCCAAAGTGCCTCACAGTGGGACTGAACTCAAAACTACATGGCTGGAAAGCAAGCTCCTAACCACCCAACCACGCCTATGTATGTATGTATGTGTGAGTGCGTGTATGTATATATATGTAACTATCTCACTCTCCCTCTACATATATGTGTGTGTGTGCGTGCAAGCACAGGCACACACATTATACACATACAGACACATATTATTTACTGATATAAGAGTTCAAAATATTTGTACACCTCTTATCAATATTTGCTATTCTCAACTCTATTCACTCCTCATTCTCCAAAGAATCTATGTTTGCACTTTAACACTTAATATAAACTGTTATCTATTATACTCACTTCTTCATTTGTTGCCGAGCCTTGCTGAGGAAAGCAAGATTCAACTAAGAAAGAAATCTGTCCCAAGTTGTAGTCAGAAGTGAATTCTATTTATAATTACATACACATGCATATTTACATATGCACACATAGACACACACACACACATTATCCGAAGCATACGGTATTATATATCCATCACAGCTGATCTTACTAATTGGTTTCATGCAAGGAATACAATGTAGTGTAGGGTGATAATCCGATTATATAACCTTACGCTCATCAGAGTTAGCTGATATGGAAGGGAATATAGTGACTGCTCTCGGTTATAAGAGTCAGATTAGCACATCTGGTTTGTGGCACTTCTGACTCCGACTCCTCTACTACTGGCACCTCCGACTGCTCTACTATTGGCACTTCCGACTCCAACTCCTCTACTATTGGCACCTCTGTCTCCGACTCCAACTCCTCTACTATTGGCACCTCTGACTCCAACTCCTCTACTATTGGCACCTCTGTCTCCGACTCCTCTACTATTGACACCTGTGACTCTGACTCCTCTACTATTGGCACCTCCGACTGCTCTACTATTGGCACTTCCGACTCCAACTCCTCTACTATTGGCATCTCTGTCTCTGACACCTCTACTATTGACACCTGTGACTCTGACTCTTCTACGATTGGCACCTCCGACTCCAACCCCTTTTTATGTAATTAAGAGATTGTGGTCTATATGTCTCATAAAGCATATGCATACGCTTGTACTTTGAGTAGGCCTATATGTTATAACTGGTTTATATTAAAGAACAAAGATATTGTGAGTCAGAGTTGGTATAGTTTTACCGACTCTGACTCCAGCTACCCCTTATTTGTTTCCGACTCCGACTCCACAGCCCTGGTTGTTATCATCATAAAGACATGAGTGAAGGTGCATGGCTTAATGGTTAGAGTATTTGGCTCATGATTGTAAGGTTAAATCAATGTACTGAGGTCAATTCATTTAACTAAAATTCTTCGAGGCGGTGCCACAGCATGGCCACAGTCTAATGACTGAATCAAGTTAGGGTTAGGGTTAGGGTTATAATAATATAAATAATAATATTTATATTATTATTACAATAATATAAAAATATAAAAAATAAATATAATCCCTACAATTGTTTCGATTCAAACCCCAAAACCAACAACAAGAATCATCTCCACTTAAATGTGGCTGTTTTGTAGGAACCAACGTTACTACCATTTTAACCCCAGAAGGATACCTTCTCCGACTGGTTATTCAATGCAATCTGCACCCAATATATATGAAAAAGAAAGAAAAAGGGAGAAATACCAGTTTTTTGAAGAGAAAAAAAAAAGAGGGAAAGGAGATGTAGCACAAAGGAATACATTTAAATTAAAACACAAACTTTGAGAATATTTAGTGAAAGAAGGTAAAGGAAGAACGTGAATTAACATAACTTCTGTATTTATTACCCAGCAGAAAAACAAACAAGAAAGAGAAGCTTTTAGTCGAAGAATGACGATAACACATTGATAAAATAGAGAAATTTACAGATCCTCAACTCCCATCAAGTAAGTGAAAATTTTGGTAATGTTAACACTGAGCTCTGTTGGCAATCAAAACAAGGTTGAAGTGGAGCCAAACAAAACAGAAAAGAAAGAAAGAGAGAGAGAGAGAGAGAGAGAGAGAGAGAGAGAGAGAGAGAGAGAGAGAGAGAGAGAGAGAGAGAGAAAGAAAGAAAGAAAGAAAGAAAGAAAGAAAGAAAGAAAGAAAGAAAGAAAGAAAGAAAGAAAGAGAGAGAATATTAGTCTGTTACAGCAAAAATAATTTTACTGTTAGTGGAAGTTTAACTAGCTTTAAAATTGTAATCTACAAAAATCAAACTCTAAATACAGAACACGGGGGTGGTTTTTCCTTTTCATTTTTGTTTTTTGATATATTTGCTTTATTTTTTTTTCTTTATGAATCAAATTTAGAGTTTGAAAATCTTATTGGTTTCACTGATTGGAGTAAGGCCATGCTGGGGCACAATCTTGAAGGGTTTTTAGTCAAACAAATCAACCCTGAAACCTATTTGTTTTAAAGTCTAGTAGTTATTCTATAGTGAAGGTGTGTGGCTTTGTGGTTAGAGTGTGAGGCTTGCCAATCATGAGGTTGTAAGTTCAATTCCCAGATCGAGTTGTGTGTTGTGTTCTTGAGCAAGGCACTTTATTTCACTTTGCTCCAGTTCAGTTAGCTGTCGAAATGAGTTGTGGTATCATTCCGAGAGTGTAGTGGATGCTTTTACATGCTACCAGCACAAGGGTCAGTCATGTGGTACTGGCAACGGCCACGCTCAAATGGTGTTTTTTACGTGCCACCTGCACAGCGGCACTGGCAACAACCTCACTCGAATGTTTTGTTCACGTGCCACCAGCACAAGTGCCAGTAAGGCGACGCTGGTAACAATCATGCTCAAATGGTGCTTTTTACATGCCACGGCATATATATATATAGGGAGAATTCACAAAAAAACAACAGACAAAGACAGGTGGTGTTGAAAACAAATAGATGTATTAGTATAACGCTCGGGAATTGAGAATGTCTTTAATGTTTCGAGCCTGCGCTCTTCTACAGAAAGGAAGATGGAAAGAAACAAGGAGAGAAAAAAAGGAGAGAAAAAAAGGAGAGAAAAAAAGGAGACACACACACAAGCTTCCACAGTCTCCATCTACTAAAGATCATACACAAAGCAGTGGTCAGCCCAGGGCTATAAGAAGACACTTGTCTAACATGCCAAATGCAGTGGGGCTGAACCCACCCCCTCAAGAAAAAACCCTGCATGGTAGCAAAACAAACTTCTTAATCACAAGTTGACATAAACAGAAACAGAAGGCAAAGATAAATGAGATACAGATATTCCAGTTCTCCACACAAAAATCCTGCTAAGGTCAAACTTGCCTTTCCGTTCTGCAAGAGTTAAATAAAAAATAAGGCCTAACTATTATAACCAATAATACCAAATCAATAAGGAGACAACTGCCTCCACTCTCCAAATGTTTATAAGTGTTTATTGTATGTTTTCTGCATTAGAGAGGCTTTTTCCATTGTTGTTTGTTCACAGTGTTCCAGTTTGCTTTTGTTTTATTCCAATATATCAACATCCTCTTTGTTAGAATAAGTACCAGTTATAAATGGTCTATGCAATTCTGTAGACTACATTTCTTTCTTGTTATTGTATCCAAAATTTCCCACTTATTAACCTAGTATTTTTCAGAGTTCCTACAAAACATACATAATCACCAACGTCATCACCACCAGTACCACCACCACCAATATCATCATTGTCATCATTGTCATCACCACCATCATCCAATCAATGTTAATACGATCGTCATCATTATCTGCTTCTCCAGCACCACCATTACTCCCAGCACAAACACCATCATCATCATCACTAATTTTTTTCTTCCAACTTTCTCTGACAACCATTTTATTCATCATCATCATCATCATCAGTCATCTTAACATTCTCGACATTGTTACAATCATCATCATCATCAGTATCACTATCAACATCATCATTACCATCTGTAGCAGCAATAAAATATATCATTCAACAAAAGAAATATTTCAAAATTTAAGAACTTGAATTCATCCTTTACAACCATGCCCTCCACTCCCTCTCTCAACCAAGAAGTCCTTGTCTTGTAAACCCATGGGTGCCATTTCCATGTAAAAAGCACCCATTTCGATGTCACCCCTGTCAGTGCCACATAAAAGCCTGCCTTTCTTCAAAGGTGTTTCAATCAGGATTCTCCCATCTTTTAAAAGCATTCCAACTGTGATCACCCATTTTAGTTTTAACAACATCCTAAGTGGAATCTTCTAATGTTCCAAACAAGATTTTATATGCTAGACAAACGAAGGATATATAATTTAACGATGCGGAGGTAAAAATCAATGTATTCACATGACATACTTCGCAAGACTCCAAAACGTCCTCTCAACGACTCCGCATCTAAAAACTCGTCTCAACCAATCTGATACTCTTTCTAAGAGTTCAGCTAGTCCATTCTTAAGGGGTGTAAATGACTCTCGCCACATCTCCCCCTTTGAGATTGACTTCTGTTAGAAGTTAATATTATTTTTATTTATATGTTTTTCTTTCATCACATCTCCCTTTTTGAGATTTTCCGCCAAGAGAAGTTTAATAATTCTTCCGTTTAGGCACTACTTCCAACCATTCTGTTTGTTTCCTCTTTCTTGCGCTGTTAAGACTATGTTCAATTTCTTGTGGCGTTGGAACATCAAAAGTGTCATAGAACACTTCCATAGTTATCCCTATTCCCCGTATATCTATTTTTTAGCTGGTTTAAATGCCTTTTGTTTTCCCATTTTTCGCCTCTTATCATATATGTCATTTTGCCTTTTTTTTTTTTTGTTACTACTCCATCTTCCCAATCTTGTCTTCCGTTTTTAAATATTTTGAAAAACACCTTGTCATCAATATTAAAATGCTTTGTCATATATCTTGTGTTTTCCCAATTTGTTTTTCTTACTAGCAACAACTTGTTGAAAATTGACTTTATTTTTCAAGCAAACATTAGTTCCGCAGGTGACTTGCCTGATAAAGTGTTTGAGTTTGGTGTTATCCTATAAACCCTCAAGAATTGTATCAATGCTAGCTCGTTTCTTGATTTCTTTAATGCTTTTTTAAATGTATCCACAAACCTCTCTACTTGCCTGTTTGATCTTGGGGGATATGGAGGAGTAGTGATATGTTCAATTGAGTACATCTTGCGAAAATTCTTAAATTCATTCACTGTGACCATTATCGGAAACTATGGTATCTGGGATACCATACCTAGCAAAAAGTTCATGTAAAAATTCCACTGTTACTGTGGATGTCGGTTTTCTACATTTACACATTTCTGGCCATTTTATAAAGCTATCTACCACTATTAGATAATATGATCAGTTTAACGGTCCTACGAAGTCTATGTGTAGTCTGAACCAAGAAATATCAATCTTGGGCCAAGGCTGAAATTTTATAGGCAGTGATTTCGCTGCAAGAGCACAACTTCTGCAGGATTTTACCAACTACTCAATATCTAGATCCATTTTTGGCCAGTAAACATAACTCGTTGTAAGCAACTTTGTCCTAGAAATTCCTAGATGTCCAGTGTGGAATTCCTTTAACATTCGACATTGTAGTGAGGTAGGCATTACAACCCTCTGTGCATACATAAGCACATTATCACATATCGAATACAAATTCGAAACCAGCCGCATGTATTTTTTTTATTTGTTTCTTCTGATCTCACTATTTTTTCTTTTTTTTTTTTTTTTTGATAAACTCGTCCTTCTCTGCCTTAATTTTAATTTCCTCCAATGTCACAGGCAATTCATGCACAACATTGCACAATATATTCTTTATTTCATTTTCGGCTTTTAACGCCGCTATCACTGCGTCTTCTAGTGTTTCACTGTATTTTGGTATTAACCTTGACAAACCATCTGCATGTCCCAATTTTTTCAATAGCAAATACTCCATTTAGAAGCTGTAATTCAGTAAGATTGTTCCCCAACGCTGCAATCTGTTGGCTGTATGTGAGGGGATACCCTTTTCTGATCCATAAATCGACAATAATGGGCAGTGGTCTGTCTGCAGATGGAACCTTCTTCCATGTATAAATTTATGAAATTTTCTACTTCAAATATGATGGCTAATGCCTCTTTTTCTATTTGACTGTAACTTTTTTCAGCCAGCAACAATCACTGCGGAGCACCAGCTACTGCTTTCAGGCTGCCATCTTCATATTTGTGTAAAATCACAGCTCCAATACCACTTTCACTAGCATCTACTGTCACTACTATTTCTAAATTCGGGTGAAAATGTGATAACAACACTTCCAACATTAAGATGTTTTTTAATTTTTTCAAAAGCTTTTTGGTATTTGTCCGACCATTTCTACTTAACATCTATTTTATAACAAGTTATTCAGGGATGCTCTTAAATTGTGCATGTTCGGTACATATACCTGGTAGTAATTTGTGAGCCCTAAAAATGCTTATAACATTGTAATGTTTGTTGGAGAGGCATATTTTTTAGTGCGCTAGCCCTAGACAGGGGGCTGTACCTCTGAAAAACCTAAACCTTGTGTATAATACGCACCCCTTCTCTAACTTGAGTCAAGGAGGTCTATATAACATCCTTGGTTTGTAAACGTATATACGGTAACGTCCTTTATTATTATTGTATATATAACATAATGCAAACGTGTAGCTTTTTTGTGCACTTTGCAGAAAATAAAGAAATAACAGTAATAACGTCAGTGAAAAATAAATATTAAGTAAATTGCCTTTACATGTTTATCACTTAGAAAATTTTGCTTAGAAAATATTTTTTCATTTTTAACCACATATATAGTACGGACTGGAAATTTTGACCTTTAAATTTTGGGAAAAAAGTGCGGATTATACTCGATTTACGGTACATCCTTGTTCTTTTATTAATGTTCACAGTGATCTGCAAAACTGAACTAATATAAAATGTCAGATAGGAAATACGGTAAAAATATACACACTCTCATGTATTGGC
Organism: Octopus bimaculoides; assembly: GCF_046866305.1. Taxonomy (NCBI): domain Eukaryota; kingdom Metazoa; phylum Mollusca; class Cephalopoda; order Octopoda; family Octopodidae; genus Octopus; species Octopus bimaculoides. Next base: position 11,339,660 of record NC_142936.1, on the reverse strand, counting down.
TTTCAACTTAGTAACACACAAGAGTGGGACAATGACTAACATAAGATATTAACTTGAAATATAGGTGTATGTTGTGTTGTACATTGTTCAAGGCAAGATAAGAGAATTTAAAACTGAAGTGTAATAAGCTAGGATAAGAATCTAGCTTCTCCTTCATCTAGACTTTGACACTCAGTTTTGCTATAATGACACCGCTACCAAAAAATGCAAAGAATTTTCATTGGTGAAACTTAAGCCTTGTTATATATCTACTAAATAACTAACTCTCTGATGTTAAAGAAACTGAAGTAAGCTTATATCCTGATCATTCGAAAATTATATATAGAGTTCCTGAAAGTAGGCAAAAAAAGATCAAATCAGAAAGGAATTTGATTCCCCACATTAACAGGCCATTGTAAGAGGGTTTACATTTTAACAGAAATTGATTGTATTTGAAAATAGAGAAGACAGTTGAATTTAATGATAGTTTTATTCTGCTTATGTTGTTGTTGGCACTTCGTCGCTTACGACGTCGAGGGTTCCAGTTGATCCGATCAACGGAACAGCCTGCTCGTGAAATTAACGTGCAAGTGGCTGAGCACTCCACAGACACATGTACCCTTAACATAGTTCTCGGGGATATTCAGCATGACACAGAGTGTGACAAGGCTGACCCTTTGAATTACAGGCACAACAGAAACAGGAAGTAAGAGTGAGAGAAAGTTGTGGTGAAAGAGTACAGCAGGGTTCGCCTGCCGGAGCCTCGTGGAGCTTTTAGGTGTTTTTCGCTCAATAAACACTCACAACGCCTGGTCTGGGAATCGAAACCGCAATCCTATGACCGCAAGTCCGCTGCCCTAACCACTGGGCCATTGCGCCTCCATTCTGCTTATACAAAATGAATTTAAGACAAATATTTTTTAAATCATCTGATTATTGTTAAACTGTCCAAATATTTAGAAATAGTTTCTGAAAATTAAAAGTTAATTCAATAACACATGAACTAGAATTTTCTTGGCATATAGGAAGGAATCTATAATTTAATCATCATCATTTTGTTTTGACATTAGGCATGGCCAAGTGGTTTAGAAGCCTGCTTTCCCAACTATGTGATTTCAGATTTAGACCCACAGCATGGCACCTTGAGCAAGTGTCTTGTACTATAACCCAAGGCCAACCAAAGCCTTGTAGGTCTATTTAGTATACTGGCTCTTGGTCAGTTATGACAATGAAGGCTCCATTTGGATCTGGTCAACAGATCAGCCTGCTCATGAAATTAATGTACAAGTGGTTGAGCACTCCACAAACAAACGTATCCTTGAGGTAGTTCTCAGGGAGATTCAGCTTGACACAAAATGTGTGTGTGTGTGTGTGTGTGTGTGTGTGTGTGTGTGTGTGTGTGTGTGTGGCTTTATCGTGGCATCATGTGATGGCTGTAAGCCATGTTGCTCGTTTCTAGTTTTCTGTGAATATGTCAGGCAATGGGGAAATATTACCTTGTCTAGCTTCCATGACAGTGGCACATAAAAAGCACCATTCAAGTGTGGGTTGTTGCCAGTACTGCCTGACTGCCTCCTGTGCCGGTGGCACGTAAAAAGCACATTTTGAGCATGGGTCGTTGCCAATGCTGCCTGACTGGATCCTTGGGATAAGGTGGTGATCTGGTGCAATCGTAAGCACACTGGGCAAAATGCTTAGCAATATTTTGTCTACCGCTACGTTCTGAGTTCAAATTCTACTAAGGTTGACTTTGCCTTTCATCCTTTCAGGGTCAATAAATTAAGTACCAGTGAAACGCTGGGGATTGATGTAATCGACTAAGCACCCTCCCCAAAAATTGCAGGCTTTGTGTCTATAGTAGAAAGGGTTATACTAAGCCAACATTATTACACGAAGAAGGGAAATAGAGAAACAGTAATATGCCAGAGAAAACAGAAAACCAGTCCTATGGTCCCTACCGAGAAATGTGGACTGACCGATGTACTTTCAGGTATGTGGCCTAGTGGTTAGGGTGTTGCATTCACAAATGCAAGATTGTAGTTTCAATTCCTAGGCCAGATGGTGTGTTATGTTATTGAGCAAAGCACATTATTTCACACTGCTCCAGCCCACACACAGCTGTAAATGAGTGGCCCCGCAATAAACTGGTGTCCCTGTCAAGGGGTATGTTGTGATATCAGTCGCTTGTTCACCATGGAGACTGGGCAACAAGCCCTACGAGATAAAGGACTCGCCACAGAGATGTCCAGTACTTGATAATGATGATGATGATGATGATGATTGAGCTAGAATTCATTCAACAAAACTCTCCCCACCCCACCCCACCCCCGCCCCTACACAATGATCCCCATGTGTCAAAACTAGGCAGCTTTAGTAATCTTTTATCTTCTACATGTTTCAGCCACTGGACTATAGGCCATGCTGGGTCACCACCTCAAAGATTTTTTTTTAGTCAAATGAATTGACCCCAGTATATATATATATATATATATATATATATATATATATATATATATTTTTAAACCTGGTACTTATTCTATCAGTCTCTCTTGCCAAACTGCTAAGTTGCAGGAACGTAAACACAACAGCACAAGTTTGTCAAGTGATACTGGAGGATAAACACAGACACAAAGTCACACACACACACATAGAGAGAGAGAATTATATACAATGAGCTTCTTTCAGTTTCTGCCTACCAAATCACTCATAAGGCTTTGGTCACCTGAGGGTACAGCAAAAGAAACTTGCCAAAGATGCCACACAGTGAGACTGAACCCAGAACCATGTGGTTGGGAAGCAAGCTTCTTATCGCATAGCCATACCTGCATCTACTTAGAAGAGAATAACTAAATTTGACCAAATATGTTTAAATAATTCAGTTACATTTCTTTTTTTCCTTTATTCTAGAAGAATTTTTTCTCATGTTGATAAAAAGAAACGGAGAACCGTAATCCTTATTAAGACACCAAGAAGTTGATGATAGAAGAGACATCAAAGCAAAGAAAGATTCCAGCAGAACTCCCATCTTAACCAACCAGATGCAAATCAATAATGATGAACTATTTTCAATTAAACACATATCTACAGAATTACAAATACCAAAGGAAGGAAACGATATCTCCAAAACAAAACCCCCAAAAAAAAAGTATGAGGAAAATTAAACATAAATATAAAAAATATTTAAATCTAAAGTTATTCACATGTAAGAAAATTCAAATAAAATAAAAGAGAATATTAACATGTCGGAAAGCTTGTATTATGGGGGTGTAATTTATGAAGCTGAAATATTAGTTAATATATATATATATATATATATATATATATATATATATAATTAGGTATTTTTTTAACAATTAAAAGATAGCAATAATAAGAAAATAAATTAAATTACAACTTACTTTTTCATCATGCATGAGATTTTTACTGAGAAAAACAGACATTTTTTCAAATTTTTTTTTTTTTTTTTTTTTAATATTTGGTATTGCTGGAGAAAGTAACTAAGACCAGTTTGGGTAGAAACAGATTATCACTGGCGACTCCGAAAGTTGGCAAAAAGCAAACAGCTACAAGTCTATGGGATGAGGTTCCGCTGCCAACTGTTATGGCAACAGACCAAAACTGCTGTGGTTGGCCGCACCAACACAACCACATCAACTGGCATCAATGAATGGTAGGCTGTCTATAATCTCAGTTGGAAGAATATATTTTTGAAAGTTTCTAACACTCAATCTCTTTTTGAATCACTCATAGCACCAAAATAAAATATTGCAATAAAAAGTCTGTACACCAGTGCAGATTTAGGAAACAATAATGAACTAACTTTAAAAAGAAAGAATATTTTACTTTAGAGAATCTTTAGTTTGCAGTAGTTCATATCAGGGCTGTGGAGTCGAAACAAAAAACTTTGACTCTTACTCTGACTCCGACTCCTGTACTATTGGCACCTCTGACTCTGATTCCGACTCCATCTCCTCTTTATGTAATTAAGTGATTGTGGTCTACATATCTCATAAAGTATATACATACGCCTGTACTTTGAGTAGGCCTATATGTTAAAATTGGTTTATATTAAAGAATAAAGATATTGTGAGTTGGAGTCAGAATCGGTATAGTTTTACGGACTCCGACTCCAGCTACCCTTTAATTGTTTCCAACTCCGACTCCATTGGTTTGTATGATACACAAGTGACCATTTCATTCTTACAGAGTAAATATTATTCACAACAAGTGTCTTATTTTACCCAAAAAATTCGAAGGGTTTTCCCTGTTAGAAATCTTTTAACCCTTATCTACAACAATAGGAAACGAAAAGGGGAAAATTGAAAGGAAAGTATATTCGAATTTTGCAAACGAATATGTCTTCAGAATATAGAGTCAGAAATAAGTAATGAATTTCAAAGAAACAAAGTATCAAAGAGACTTATAATGAAATATGAATACCAAAAGATAATAATAAACATAATAATAATTATAATAATAATTATAATAATATTGCTAGCTTAGCACTGCATAAGTTGTTGCGTGTGTGGAAAGCAAGACTGGCAGAACAAATATTAGAGTGATAAAAGATTAATTATATCCCCCCCCCCCCACCCAACACTACACCCACTCCCAGTAATGTAATTTGTTAATAACAAACAGAAACAATGTCTCTTCGGTCATGAATAAGGTGTATCTCTCTCTCTCTCTCTATGTACACACACACACACACACACACACATATATATAAAGTGTTTAAAAGGATTTCACTATAATGCAACACCATCTCAAAGGGAATAGGTGTGAGTAGCTATAAATGTGTATGTACATGAGTGTGTGTGTGTGTGTAGAGAGAGAGAGAGACAGAGAGACAGAGAGACCAGACAGACAGAAAGAGAGAGAGTGTGTGTGTCTGAAGTGTATTTGTATGCATGTGTGTAAGTGTATGTGTATACATGTGTGAGTGTGCATGTATGTATCTGAATGTAGCAACCTCTGTGTGTGTGTGTGTGTCTATGCATGTGAATGTGCATGTATGTATATGAACGTAACAGTGTGAGTATGTGCGTGTATATGTGTGTTGCTGATTAAGACGGTTGATGAACAACTGGCATAGGTGCCATAAGTTCAGAACCAAAAACATGATACAGTAACCCATAGACAGCATACGCATATCTATTACTTTCTTTAGCCTAGCACTGAAAATGAGGCACCATTCCACAACAGTTCCCTGTGTGCTTCAGCACAATCTTCCTTTACTAACATCAGCAGAATGGTTTACAAATTATAGTAGTAGAAAAATGAATAAAAAACATAAGATTCAAACTCATATATTGTGAGTTCAAATCTGCTGTAGTTATATTTTGGGGGATTTTTGAAAGGGACATTTAACTCATGTCTCAATTCACTCACTAACAGATCTATTGAGAAAAATTAGTTGGAGTGCAACAAGGCTTCCGAGTGGGACACTTAACTCTTCGTGTCTCACTTCACTCATGTAACAGATCTATTGAGATCTATCTACTTACTCTTTTACTCTTTTACTTGTTTCAGTCATTTGACTGCGGCCATGCTAGAGCACCGCCTTTAGTCGAGCAAATCGACCCCAGGACTTATTCTTTGTAAGTCTAGCACTTATTCTTTCAGTCTCTTTTTGCCGAACTGCTAAGTTACGGGGACGTAAACACACCAGCGTTGGTTGTCAAGCGATGGTGGGGGGACAAACACAGACATACAAACATATACACACATACATATATATATATACATATATACGATGGGCTTCTTTCAGTTTCCATCTATCAAATCCACTCACAAGGCTTTGGTTGGCCTGAGGCTATAGTAGAAGACACTTGCCCAAGATGCCACGCAGTGGGACTGAATGTGGTTGGTAAGCAAGCTACTTACTACACAGCCACTCCTGCGCCTTGAATATCATTTTTATTTGTTTCAGTCATTTGACTGTGGCCATGCTGGGGCACTACCTCGAAGTATTTTAGTCAAATGAATTAACACCAGTACAAGTTTTTTTTACACCTGGTACTTATTTTATCAGGCTCTTTTATCAAGTTGCTAAGTTATGGGGATGCAGCGACACCAATATTGGGCATCCAACCGAAGAGTCCATGCCAGACCGGACACCAGAGCACAATGCAGTCCTTGGTTCCAGTAGATCCTGTCAAACCAGCCAAGCATGCTGGCATGGAACTTGGACATGAGGCAGTGATGGTGGAGATGCTGGCGAGGAGGATGGAAGGAAGAGGATGATGGTATGGAGAAGGAGGAGGATGGAAGGAAGAGGATGATGGTATGGAGAAGGAGGAGGAGGATAACAAATGAATTGCACCAATTAAAATTAGATATTATTTTGATAAATCTTTAAAACTAGAATTTATCTCAATTTTTTTTATTAAATTGTATCCCTGTATATTAACTAGAGTACATATATGATAGGTTGATACATCACAAGGACTGTTTAGGAGCACCAGGTCTTCTGATTTACAAACTAATACATAATACAGAGCTGCAGAAAACAAAGATTAATAAGGAATTAGCAAAAAGTTTGCTGGTTTGTATCTTGTCATCATCATCATCATCGTTTAACGTCCGCTTTCCATGCTTGGACGATTTGACTGAGGACCGGCGAACCAGATGGCTACACAAGGCTCCAATCTGATTTGGCAGAGTTTCTACAGCTGGATGCCCTTCCTAATGCCAACCACTCCAAGAGTGTAGTGGGTGCTTTTACGTGCCACCAGCACGAAGGCCAGTCAGGCGGTACTGGCAACGGCCACGCTCGAAATGGTGTATTTTACATGCCACCTGCACAAGAACCAGTCCAGCGGCACTGGCAACTATCTTGCTTGAATGTCTTTTCACGTGCCACTGGCACAAGTGCTAGGAAAGCGACGTTGGTAACGATCACGCTGGTGCTATTTACGTGCCGCCGGCACGGAAACCAGACAGCTGGTGCTCTGGCAATGATCACGCTTGGACGGTGCTCTTAGTGTTCCACTGGTACAGATGCCATCACGATTTAGCTTTCGCTTGCGCCAACACCTTTATTATTAGTTTGTTGCTGCCGATGTTTTATAGAAGACCAACAGTCACCCATGCATACCAGCCTCATCTCTCCATGCCACCAATGTTATCCACGGGAAAAGCAAAGGGTAATACAGTTTGGAACCAGTGACAAAGGCCGATACTGCTTGGCACCAGCTGACTGAACTGCAGCAATGTGAAATAAAGTGTCTTGCTCAACATACAAATCGTACAAGTACTACATAATGCAGTCCTATGAATCTTCAGTGTATTCTTCCTTGAAAACCCTATACCAGCAATTCTCAGCAGTGACTCCTAGGGCCACATGTGGCCCTACTTATAGTCTTCTCACAACAAATATAATAAATTTTTCTTCAACTGATTTATGTTTTGGTTTCTTGGGTGCGTCTCTCCCTCCATCCCCCACCTCCAAATCGAGATTTTGAATCTGGCCCGGATATTAAAAAGGTTCAGAACCACTGCCTCAAACACTAATTTCACTTCCAGGCTCTATCGAAGTAGTCCACCATTCAATAATAGCAAACCTTTTTTTTTTTTTTTTTCTATCTTGCTGTTGTTGAGTCAACAGGCGCAGGAGTGGCTGTGTGGTAAGTAGCTTGCTTACCAACCACATGGTTCCGGGTTCAGTCCCACTGCGTGGCACCTTGGGCAAGTGTCTTCTATTATAGCCTCGAGCCGACCAAAGTCTTGTGAGTGGATTTGGTACATGGAAACTGAAAGAAGCCAGCCATATATGTGTGTGTGTGTATGTTCATGCGTCTGTGCTTGTCCCCACACCATCGCTTGACAACTGATGTTGGTGTGTTTACGTCCCCGTAACTTAGCGATTCGGCAAAAGAGACCAATAGAATAAGTACTAGGCTTCCAAAGAATTTGTCCTGGTGTCGATTTGCTCGACTAAAGGTGGTGCTCCAGCATGGCCGCAGTCAAATGACTGAAACAAGTAAAGAGAATAAGCTTGGACAGTATTGATGAAATAAAGTTTCTAAATGAAAATCGACCGAAAGTGCCACATATCAAACTATCGGACTTGGAGTGGTGCTTGTGTCATCGAAAAAATAGGTTGAAAAATAATAAAAGAAAGAAATCATTGGATTATAACTTTGAGAAAACAACTTGAGAAAGAGAGAGAGAGAGAGAGAGAAAGAGAGAGAGAGAGAGAGAGAGAGAGAAAGAGAGAGAGAGAGAGAGAGAGAGAGAGACAGAGGTGGGGGTGACACATGTAAATAGTTTTGATTGTGAAGTAACATTAGTGATAGTAGTAGATTTCTGGAAGTATGGTTGTAAACTACGTTGCTGTCCTACTTAACAATTCAAGCAGCCCATATACAAAGAATGCTGCAGTCAAAAACCATAAATGAATATTAAAAAAAAAATGTACAGTGCTGTTAGATACAATACAATCACTTTCTTTATATATATATATATATATATATATATATATATATAAAGCACGATGAATTCAAAATCAACCAAAGTAACAACCTACTCCTAATATCATCTGTAAATGGCATAGTTTCCGTCTATTATTTACACATTTATGACTTTTCATATATGAAAATATACCTTTTAGATCCTACGTAGATCTTTTCAGTTTTCTCTGTGTAAAGAAAACTATTTTGACATTCCTAAGACTTGAAAATGATTGAACTGCACTTTTTTTTTCTTTTTTTTCTTTTACTTGTTTCAGTCATTTGACTGCGGCCATGTTGGAGCACCGCCTTTAGTCGAGCAAATCGACCCCGGGACTTATTCTTTGTAAGCCTAGTACTCATTCTATTGGTCTCTTTTTGCCAAACCGCTAAGTTACGGGGACGTAAACACACCAGCATCGGTTGTCAAGCGATGGCGGGGGGACAAACACAGACACACAAACACACATACATATATATATATATATATATATATATATATATATATATATACACGACGGGCTTCTTTCAGTTTCCGTCTACCAAATCCACTCACAAGGCTTTGGTCGGCCCGAGGCTATAGTAGAAGACACTTGCCCAAGGTGCCATGCAGTGGGACTGAACCCGGAACCATGTGGTTGGTAAGCTAGCTACTTACCCCACAGCCACTCCTGCGCCTATCTAAAGCATAGGTTCTTGGTTCACACATGAAACTCAACTTGCCACTATTTACTGAAGTTTGCAGTCTTTTCGCTTCTTCTATGATCGCTGTTCCAACAAATGACTTCTTAAAATTTATTTTTATTCACAGAATGTTAGTTAATTGAAGGCTTCATCCCACCAACTCCAATACACTTAAACCTCTACCTAACCCAACTTCTGTGCACTTTTTCACATAGAGATTTTTTTTTTTCTGAAATATCATACAACAAAGCTCACACTCCTAAAATCAGGATTTCTTTAATATGTGAACCAAATATCTTGGTCCTATTATTGATGTTATCAAGCTAAATACGACAAACAAAAACCACACACACACACATATATAAGTATTTTTCTGTTTTCTTTCTATTCAAAGTCTTAATTTATTTATTGCACACACAATTAGATCGAGAAGCAAGGATTTCATTTAGAATTTCCGAAATAAGTACAGATATGGCTGTGTGGTTAAGAAACTTACTTTGCAACCATGTGGTTTCAAGTTCAGTCTCACCCTGGGCAAGTGTCTTCTACTATAGCCTCAGACTGACCAATGCCTTGTGAGTATGTTTGGTAGATGGAAACTGTGTGGAAGCCCATTGTACATGTGTGTGTATATACATCTTTGTGTTTGTTTCTTCCCCACTAAAAAGTAAAAGTAAAGATCCCCATTTGGTCATAAATGACCATGGGATTGCACCTACAAAGTTCCCTTCTGAGGCAGGAGTCCAGGCAAGGTTGCTTTTGGAAGACCAGCAGTCACTCATGCATACCAGCCTCCTCTCTCCACACCACCGATGTTATCCAAGGGAAAAGCAAAAGCCGATACAGCTTGGCACCAGTGACGTCGCAACTCATTTCTACAGCTGAGTGAACTGGAGCAACGTCAAATAAAGTGTCTTGCTCAAGAACACAACACAGCTTACTACTACTGCTTGACAAGTAGAGCTGGTTTCTTTATGCCCCCATCACCTAGCAGTTCATCAAAAACAACTGATAGAATAAGTAAAAAATATGTATTGGGATCAATTAGTTTGACTAAAAAGACTCTTCTTCTTCTTCTTCATTGTTTTCATTGTTGTCGTAACCATCATCGTCATCGTCATTTTATGTCTATCTTTTATTGTGGCATATGCAGGATGGTTCGAGAGTAGCTGGCAAGCCAGAGCACCACATCATGTCCCAGTGATTGCTTTTGGCATGGTTCCTTTGAATGGATGCCTTTCTCAACACCAAACCTACCTGTTCATTTGAAGAAAAAATTCATACAGCTTAATTAAAAGTGTAGGGACAGCATCCATGATACTTTCCAAGGCTTCTGTGACAGGAAGTAGGAAGAGAGGAAGCAACCCAGACTGGAGATCTTCCACATTCTAGCGTCTACAACAGAGTGGACTCTGTAGAAAGAACCCAAGGACCAAGCGGTGGCACTAAAAATGGTAAATGAAGAATACCACCCAAAGCAGAAACAGTTACACAGACAGGTTTCTATCAATAACTTTACATCAAAATTTCATATTAATTTATACTCTCTTTTACTCTTTTACTTGTTTCAGTCATTTGACTGCAGCCATGCTGGAGCACCGCCTGTAGTCGAGAAAATCGACCCCGGGACTTATTCTTTGTAAGCCTAGTACTTATTCTATCGGTCTCTTCTTGCCAAACCGCTAAGTGACGGGGACATAAACACACCAGCATCGGTTGTCAAGCAATGCTAGGACAAACACACACACACACATATATATACATATATACGACGGGCTTCTTTCAGTTTTTGTCTACCAAATCCACTCACAAGGCTTTGGTCCGCCCGAGGCTATAGTAGAAGACACTTGCCCCCAAGGTGCCACACAGTGGGACTGAACCCGGAACCATGTGGTTGGTAAGCAAGCTACTTACCACACAGCCACTCCTGCGCCTATGTTCCAAACATAATTATCCTAATAAGGATAAACTTGTTTTACAAAATTCTTCATTATTCTCAAAATTATGCAAGATAAAAGCAGTGTCTTTCAACAGAAATATGGTGACAAAAGGATTCAGGGTTTTCACATCAGTGGAATGGTCAGCCATTTTTTACTTTACCTGTTTAATGCAACAAGCAGGTAGTCCTGTTGCTGGAAGAACAGAATTAATCACTGCCAAAACTGAAAAGCGATCCATTTTCGCTGTACTGCCTCTCATGGAGCAGCTACGACTACCACCACCACCACTACTACTACTAATACTACTACTATTACTACTACTACTGCTGCTGCCACTACCACCACCACTACTGCCACCACTACTACTACCACCACTACCACCACCACCACTACTACTACTACTGCTGCTGCCACCACCACTACTGCCACCACTACCACCGCCACTACTACTACTACTAATACTACTACTACTACTACTACTGCTGCTGCTGCCGCCACCACCACCACCACTACTACACAATAAGTGTCATAGAAAAGTGCCATCTGACTCATTGGTAAACACGACAACTACTAACAATATCAATATGTAATGTCATATCTCCTCTGTCTTTTCTGCCATTACTTATTTCAACGATTCCTGGTTCACCCACTCCTATCCTATAGTCATCCCCACCCCCCACTCGAGTCTCATCTGCAAACCACCACACCAAATGCATCACTCAAGCCATTAGTTCTTTCTGTGCAATTGCATATCACTAGGTGTAACCACCCTCCCCACCACCACCACCACCATCACCACTATCACCACCACCACCACCACCGTTACCATCACTGCATGTCTTACAACTTCTATGCAGGTATCAACCTGCAGAAATCCAAGTTGATTGAACGGACTTCATGCATCAGTGATCGTGGTAGATAGATAAAGTACATTATTACACTTAATTTAGGGGGAAAAAAAGGCTCTTCATTGAAATCCAGTCCAGTACTATGTACATAAGCAGTACTAAGATACCTTGATGGCAATCGAAGATACAGATAATAAAATAAAATAAAAAATTAAAAAAAAGAAAAACTGACCAGAGTTTTCATGTAAATATAAATATTGAATAAATACTAAAAAAAAAAAATCATTCGTCTCTGAAGGTGAGAATAACAGTTTGAAAATTTATTCTTATTATTTTCTTGCATTTTATTATTGAGAGAAAGAGAGAGAGAAAGAGACAGGAAGAGAAAGAGAAAGGACAAAGAGAAACAATGGAACAAATATGTATAAATGTATTCATTTTTTTGTTTGTTTGAGGTTTTTTTACGTTGGATATACACATAGAATCATGATCAAGAAAATATGCTGAATAAACTTTACACCGTAGAAACTGTGTAGTTCAAAAGAAAGAGGAATATGTTTTGTTTTGTTTTGTATTGTTTTTTCTTTATCAGTAAAATGAAAATTGAAAGACTTTATTTTCTAAAAAACACAACTATTAATTCAACGACAGTAAACGAAACGAAATTTTTGAAAGTGTGTATGTGTGTGTGTGTGTGTGTGTGTGTGTGTGTGTGTGTGTTAAGGGAATTTGTTCCATTCTGCATATTGTGTAGGTACACACACACACTCAAACATATATTGAAACACATGTACATATATCTACATATACATATATTCACATATACATATATTCACACATACATATATTCACACATACATATATTCACACATACATATATTCACACATACATATATTCACACATCACCACCAGCCACCCAGCCACACAAGCACACTTATGCGAATACGTATACATCAGTCACTACTGCGATGTCTTCACATTTTGTTTTGGCATTTAAGTCTGACAAATCTATTTCACAGGTTACCATACAAAGGGACACAACTCCTAAAATGCAGACAACAACTTTCATACTTTGTCATATTTATAAGGTATCGATCTTTTTCCAAACATTTTACATTTATGCTTCTGCTTCTTCAGTTTACCATTTATGTTACAACCAAAATTAATTAATCCGTCCCAACATAGAAGAATGTTTAGTTCCTGTAGATGAGAACGCTATGTGAGATTTTATTATAATACAGAGGCAAAAATTAAAAAAAGAAACATTTTAGTACTCAACGGAACAGTTAAGAAAATAATTAAAAATCTACTAAATATACTAATCAGTTCTTTTGTATTGAAATCATTGAGTGTATCAAACATGGTATATTGGCTCAGCTCCAGATATTTATTATTTTGGCAATGCAGCATTTCAAAATACTGAGAAAGAGAATAGGCTTAACGCCCAAAGAGTATTATTGGATTGAGTTGAAAAATCTTCCATTTGAATTGTGTGTATGTCACAAGGTAAAGGAACCACAATGATCAATGGTATGAAGTATCTAGAACCACTAGTCAGGATTTGTAGCTCATCACAGCCTGTATTATCTTGTTAATATGTACAAGGTTTAGCTGAAACTACATGCTACAAATAAGTTAGATTCTAGGGTAGGAATTTTAACCCAACAACTGGATGTGTGATAAATTGCTATTTACAGGCTTTAACCCTTTTCATGCTAACCTGACTGTCTTTGGTCCAAACTTACGTTTTAAAGTAATTTAAATTAAAACCATCCATCAAAACATCATGCTTACGCTCCGAACACCAGCACGACAAACCTATTTTACTGAATTCTTTATTATTTTCCAAAATTAATTGAAACAAAACCAGTGTAACTTAACAGAAACGTGGTCAGAAAAGAATTAATGCTAAAAGTTGAACAAAATACTATGGGACAGAACCTAAAATAAGAAATTAAATCTTGGCAACATAGAAAGCAATAAATAAAATAAGATTTTTTTTTTGCCTAGATTTCTTTTTATTTTAATTCTCAGATATGTTAAAAAGATTTGCACTACTGCATCACTCGTACCCCCAACCATTTTGTTTTTATTTATATATTCTTCATTGAATCTTAGTTCTATAAGATTATATCTACCTATCAGAGATAAATGAAACTATTGCGTAAATTCAACAGTAAAATCATAAAACAAATGTTTTTAGTGTCTTGTTTAGAGTTCAAATCCTTTCCCAGACTGACTCTGGAGTCAATAGACTAAGTGGTATACTAATTTAATTGATTATATACCACACTGCTACAAAGGTTGGCTTTAAGCCTAGTTCAAAGAAAAATCAATTTTTGTATAAATTTTCATATGGCATAAAAATCCACACGAAACATTATTATAACTGAAATTTTTAAAAATGCATTTAACTAAACTAATTCATTTAAGATTTTAAAACAATCTAAACGAGTAAAGCATAATGAGGATAATTTGAAGGGTTAATAAAAGTCTAATTAAAATAGACAGAAATATCTATATCTGTATATTTTATAATCAACAATGCAGAGAGTATAAAGTCACATGACCAAGAGGTTAGAGTATTGGGTGCACAATTACTAGATTGTATGTTTGATTCATTGAGCGGGTGATGCACTGTGTCTTTGAGCAAAGCACTTCATTTCTTGCTGCACCAATCAGTTAAAACTGAGTACCAGGTGCAGGAGTGGCTGTGTGGTAAGTAGTTTGCTTACGAGCCACATGGTTCCATGTTCAGTCCCACTGCGTGGCACCTTGGGCAAGTGTCTTCTACTATAGCCTCGGGCCGACCAAAGCCTTGTGTGTGGATTTGGGAGACGGAAACTGAAAGAAGCCTGTTGTATATGTGTGTGTGTGTGTGTGTATATATATATATATATATATATATATATATATATATATATAGAGAGAGAGAGAGAGAGAGAGAGAGAGAGAGAGAGAGAGAGAGATATAGATATGTGTGTGTGTATATGTTTGTGTGTCTGTGTTTGTCTCCCCAACATCGCTTGACAACCGATGGTGGTGTGTTTACGTCCCCATAACTTAGCGGTTCGGCAAAAAGAGACCAATAGAATAAGTACTAGGCTTACAAAGAATAAGTCCTGGGGTCGATTTGCTCGACTAAAGGTGGTGCTCCAGTATGGCCGCAGTCAAATGACTGAAACAAGTAAAAAAGAAAAAAAGAGTGGTAGCCTGGGGGGGGGGGTAAACTCTACAATGGAATGGCATCCCACTCAGGAAGCAGTCTTATACTATCGCTTGGTTCATTCTTCTCTTACCAAATAGCTATTAAAAATGCATTGTCACAGTTTCTGTTAAATTTGAAAATAACGAATTCAGTAAAATAACTTTGTCGTCATTAATTAATCTGGGGTCTCGAATATGAATTCACCGCCTTCCTGACACTTGTGCCAGTGGCACATGAAAAGACATTTGAGCGAGATCGTTGCCAGTGCCGCTGGAATGGCTCCTGTGCAGGTGACACGTAAAATACACCATTTCGAGCGTGGCCGTCGCCAGTACCCGCCTGACTGGCCCTCATGCCGGTGGCACGTAAAAGCACCCACTACACTCTCGGAGTGGTTGGCGTTAGGAAGGGCATCCAGCTGTAGAAACTCTGCCAAATCAGATTGGAGCCTGGTGTCGCCTCCTGGTCCACCAGTCCTCAGTCAAATTGTCCAACCCATGCTACTAGCATGGAAAGCAGACATTAAACGACGATGATGATGAATTTTTGGTAGAAGGTCTTTAATTTGAATCACTCTGAAACAGAATGTTTGCATCACAGAACCAGAGGCAGTTTTGGGCAGGATGACATCAAAAAAAGGTTAAAAACATGGAAAATCTGGATAAGTTCTGATTGCATACACCTGTAGGCTCAAGGTTGGCCCTTTTAATGTAGAGGGTGGTGTGAATGTTTTCAAAATAGATTTCAATCTGTGTACAAAATTCTTTAGTGCTTTAATTAGTTAAAATAACAAGGTTATTTCAATGCTGGACTATAGCTGCTAATTACGAAAAAAAAAAAAAAGAAAGAAACACAGCTGACACACACAATTTAGCATATTTTCTTTATTATTTTTATTTATAGGAAAAGGTAGCAGTAACCAAAATAGCTGACTGCCAGACTATACACTCTGTTATGTTTAATCTTGTCACTTCTGGGTTCAAATTCCTTGAAAGCAAATTTACTTTCAACCAATGTACCTTCTACCTTCTAATTTTTTACTTGTTTCAGTCATTTGACCGTGGCCATGTTGGGGCATCGCCTTGAAGAATTTGTAGTCGAATGAATTGACCACGGAACTTAATATCTTGCTAACCCTGGTACTTATTTTATCAGTCACTTTTGACGAACCGTTAAGTTATAAAGACATAAACATACCAACACCAGTTGTCAAGCAGTGGTGCGGGACAAACAGACGCAAAGACACACATATATACAACAGGCTTCTTTCAGTTTCTGTCTGCCAAATCCACTCAATGCTTTGGTCAGCCCAAGGCTATAGTAGAAGACACTTGCCCAAGGTGCCACACAGTGGGACTGAACCCGAGTTGAAAAAGTAAAAAACGAATATCAGTAATATACTGAATCATATACAAGGACAGAAAGGAAACAGATTGACCAACAACCTCTGGCGGTATCCAAAATAAGCATATGGTACTTGGATTAAAAAAATTTTTTTTAATGGAAGAATACAAAGTCGATTTCCTGTTGCCTTGGTCAGCCCGAGGTTATAGTAGGAAACACTTGTCCAAGGTGCCACGCAGTGGGATTGAACCGGGAACTATGTGGTTGGTAAGCAAGCTACTTACCACACAGCCACTCCTGCGGCTATTACGCCTACAGCACCTAGGTTTCCCAAGCGGTCATCCATCTCAGTACTCACTAAGCTCGACGTTGCTTAACTTCAGTGATCGGACGAGAACCAGTGCTCTCAACGTGATATGGTTGTAAGCAATAATACTGCAGACATAGAGAAGAATCTCTTATCTATAGCGGTGAAGCCCCAATGGAGAATATATGTGTTGCTCAAAGACAGCCATAAAATCCCAGAGATGCTTCTATGTGCCCAATTCGTTGTTGTTGTTGTTGGCACTCCGTCGCTTACGACATCGAGGATTCCAATTGATCCAATCAACGGAACAGCCTGCTCGTGAAATTAACGTGCAAGTGGCTGAGCATTCCACAGACACGTGTACCCTTAACGTAGTTCTTGGGGACATTCAGCGTGACACAGTGTGACAAGGCTGACCCTTTGAATTACAGTCACAACAGAAACAAGAAGTAAGAGTGAGCGAAAGTTGTGGTGGAAGAATACAGCAGGGTTCGCCGCCATCCCCTGCCGGAGCCTCGTGGAGCTTTTAGGTGTTTTAGCTCAATAAACACTTACAACGCCCGGTCTGGGAATCGAAATCGCGATCCTATGACCGCGAGTCCGCTGCCCTAACCACTGGGCCATTGCGCCTCCACGTGCCCTACTCACTATGTAGTGAAATCCTAGAAATGTTTACATGCTTCTTTTAACTGTCCTTATGGGATTCCATAACTACAGATAAGAGATTGTTATATGTGTCTATGGTATACACAGTGTTAAAGTGATGTAAATAAAAACTGTAATTCAAGTTCATATTGATTTATTTTTCAAGGACAAAGTTATTTTACTTAATTTTTCATTATTGTCAAAATTATTTGAAAGAAAGGGAGTGCATTTCAGCAGAAAAATAGCAACGAAAAAATTAAGGAGCATATACGGTGAATTGTGAAAGCAATGAGCCAATGAAAAGACATACACAGTATGAACTAGATTCCAAATATCAGCTGCACATGCAAAAAGCTAGCTATCATTTAGAGATTAACAAAGGTCATTTAGCAGACTACTATACTTGAACTTATATAAAGTCATACATATAGTTTAATAGGAATGTCTCTGAGATGCTTTATTGTTACAGCTAGTTCAGTACACCTTGGCCAAGAGTTGAGCTCAGACTCACAAGTATATCAGCCAACCGTTCGTTAGTTTGGCAATGTGCTTGGTGAACCCTTGCACGCAGGCAAGCAAGAACGTGACAGCTGGTATGACAGTTACTAGTTAGTTAATAAAGCAGGGAGCTGGCAGAAACGTTAGCATGCCGGGCGAAATGCTTAGCAGTATTTTGTCTGTCTTAATGTTCTGAGTTCAAATTCCGCCGAGGTTGATTTTGCCTTTCATCCTTTCTGGGTCGATAAATTAAGTGCCAGTTGCATATTGGGGTCGATCTAATCGACTGGCCCTCTCTCACCAAAATTTCAGGCCTTGTGCCTAGAGTAGAAAAGTTACCAGTTAGTTAATACCAATATGCCAGCTACTACTTGCAAAGTCCTTTGAAGTCTTTCTTGCTTTTGTCAAAGTGCTTCAAGGCAATAAGATTTTAAATGCAAGACAGTCACATGGATCTATCCAAATAGGAGAAGACGTACTTGGTACATGTAATAAATAGTGTTTATTTATTTGTACTAATAATTCATTTCATAGCAAGTCCGTGTTTCTCTAAATTGTCTGCATCAAATGATTATCTTCAGATAATCTTGTCAATGTCATGAAAATACAACAACAACAACAATAATAATAAGCTTTTCTACTAAAGGCACAAGGCCTGAAATTTGAAAGAAGGGGACTAGTCAATTACATTGACCCTAGTGTTTCACTGGTACTTAATTTATTGACCCCGAGAGGATGAAAGTCAATGTTGACCTCGGTGGAATTTGAACTCAGAACGTAAAGACGGATGTAATGCCACTTATCATTTTGCCCGTTTTTCCAATGGTTCTGCCAACTCACCAAATAATAATAATAACAACAATAATCCTTTCTATTAAAGGCACTAAGCTTGAAATTTAGGAGCAGGGGACTAGTCGATTACATCGACCCCAGTGTTTTACTGGTGCTTAATTTCTCAACCTCAAAAGGATGAAAAGCAAAGCTGACCTTGGCAGAATTTGAACTCAAAACCTAAAGACAGATAAAATGCTGCTAAGCATTTAGCCTGTCGTACCAGCTCGAATAATAATAATAATAAAACACACACACACACACACACACACACACACACACACACACACACAGTATTATGCTTCTGAAATCTTTATACATACAGAGCTGTCAAATAAATATATAAATAGATAAATGTATAAAACAATTCCTATAGCATTGCTTTCACCATTTAGCATTAACATCAGTGAAATCCAAAAGACACCCCAAAACTGTCATTTATAAAAGACCAGCCATAACCCATCCAGATGGCATATTTTATCTTTGGTAGCTGAAAAGTTAAAACAATTATCGAAAAGAAAAGTAAAGATCAAACTGCTGATGACTAAGAGGAAAATGGTACCATAAGGAAAATTTTTTTCTATTTTAAAGTAGCTGAAATTAAAATTCAAATTCAATGAAAACCAGAATTAAAATAACCATTTTTTTTTTTTTTTGACTCAGATCAATTTACAATTGGAACATTAGAACATACTTGGAAAAAAAGGGTAAAACAAATTGACAAAAACTACAAATGAGATGAAGAATTTCAGTTGTGTAAAACAACATTTTTATTATATTTTTCATTGTTTTTCTACCATTAAAAAGCTAAAGGGCTAATGATGTTTTAGGGTAAAATGAGCCCTTCTGCAATGTATATATATATATATATATATATACACTGAAAATATCCAATATCAGCTTGATAACTGGGAAGTTTATACTGTCAGTTGTCCCTGCACCAGACACATAATAATAAGTCTGACAAATCACAGGTTCCTGCAAAACACTTTATAGAATATAATTAAAATCAAAATATCAGGGATAAGATCCAGTTCATCCAATGAAATGGAACAAAAACCAGGATCTTCATACTGACTTTGTTTTTAATTAGAGTCAAAATTGCTCAAGATTCTTGCAAAAATATCAAAACTGGAATAATTATACATGCTGGTTAGTTGTATGATTAGGTTATTGTTAAGACTACATGTTCTAATGAAATTCACACACACACAAAAAAAACACTACTTTTCTCTTAGCTATAATTCAGAAGATTTACTATGTACTATCATAAAACATAAAGACCCCACTTCAGTCACAAATGACCATAGGATTGCACCTAGAAAGTTCCCCTCCTAAGCCCACCAGCCTCCTCTCTCCATGCCACCGATGTTATCCAAGGGAAAGGTAACGGCCGAAACAACTTGGCACTAGTGACATCACAACTCATTTCTTCAGATGAGTAAACTGGAGCAATGTGAAATAAAGTGTAAAATGTCTTGCTCAAGAACACAACACACAGCCCAGTCCAGGAATCAAACTCACAACCTCACGATCATATAAGTTCAATGCTCTAACTACTGAGCCATGCACCTTTACCATTATATTTAATTCTATAATCCTTTATGCACTGAATGGTTACAAGGAAGATTCAACAAATTTCAAGCTCATGTTTCACCAACTCCAGGTACCAGAATAACTATTTTGCAGCAAATTTCAGTATTTAACATTTTTATTCTTTTCTTGAGCCCTAGAACTCACAAAGCCTGTTACCTGGTTTCCGTGAAGTATAAGTAACTGAGATCATAACGTGCCCCAGAAAGGGATGCCAGTCTTATTGTCAGGGTTCAAGGCCAGGAATTTTAAGGGTAGGGGACAAGTTGATTACATTAATCCCAATATTTGACTGGTACTTTATTTTGTCAACCTCAAAGTGATGAAATACAAAGCTGACCTCAGCAGGATTTGAACTCAGAACATAAAGATTCAAAAGAAATGTTGCTAAGCATTTCGTCAGACGTCCTAACAATTCTGCCAGCTCACTACCTACATCATCATCATTTAACATCCGTGTTCCATGCTAGCATGGGTGGGATGGCACCACAAGAACTGGCCGGGCCGAAGCCTGCACCAGACTTCTGTGACTGTTTTGGCAGGATTTTTACAGCTGGATGCCCTTCCTGACACCAACCACTCAGCAGGGTGGACTTAGTGCTTTTTATGTGGCACAAGCACAGGTGAGGTCAGTTTTAGCAAGGTTTTTTTTATAGATGGATGCCCTTCCTAACACGAACCACTCAGCAGAGTGGACTTTGTGCTTTTTATGTGGCACCAGCACAGGCGAGGTCAGTTTTGGCAAGGTTTTTACAGCTGGATACCCCTTTGAATACCAACCACTTTACAGTGTGGACTGGGTGCTTTTAAGTGGCCCCTACACTGACAGGGTCATCAAAAACTTTTAAGAGGGGAGGAGGCATTGGAGGAGGTGATTCAATATTGCTTGGTCCTTAAACATACAAATTAGCCACAATGTAGTGATATTCATTTCTAAGGAAGGATGCATATACAAAGAAATTGAAAAAAGTTAAAACTCTTGGAATCAATTTCTGGAATTTTTTAGACTTATTGATTTTGGATAGAAGTCAAAAGAATGAAGAATGACGAAATTAAATAATGCAAATATCTCCTTGATGTAATTACATAACAAAACTGCATGTTTCTGCGTATGTTAATTTAGTAGTCTAACTAAAGAAAGATTTTGTTTTTTTAAAAAGACTGACTCACTGGCTTCATGGCTAGCTCATGGAAAATCAGATAAAGATTAAAGAATGTTATATTTATTTACAAGTTTGAAAAGTTGAAAGAAACGAAGCTAAAACCCCCCAAAAATGTTCAGTTGTCTACAAAACTTAAAAGAATTTAATAAGAGAAGCCATATTTATTGAGTTATGGGAGA
This sequence comes from Octopus bimaculoides, assembly GCF_046866305.1. Taxonomy (NCBI): domain Eukaryota; kingdom Metazoa; phylum Mollusca; class Cephalopoda; order Octopoda; family Octopodidae; genus Octopus; species Octopus bimaculoides. The sequence goes on along the minus strand of NC_142936.1, from coordinate 11,317,987 downwards.
AAGAGAGAGAGAAAGAATATAGAGATGGAAGTTAAGAATGTTGACACCTATCCTATAGAATTACTAATCACATTGAGAAAGAACAAGACTGACCAGGTAGGTATGCAAGGAATAGCATTATGTTGATGATGACAATGATGATGATGATGGTAATGGTGGTGGTGGTGGTGGTGATGATAATTCTGGGCACTAAAAAATGTCAAGGATTTCTGAATGAAAACTGTTGCATTGATAGTTTAGTTTTCCAATGCAAGTGGAAACATGTAAATCATGGCAATCACTTTTTGTTTTCTTTCCTGCTTAAAAATCTGTTTTCCCAAGGTTCTGTCTGCTGGATGAGATTTTCCTAAGTAAATATGCAGATGTTTAATAGTGGCCACATAAAATTATCAACACAACTTCACACCATTATTCCTACTTCTACAGCACTTGAAATTTAAATAGCTGGAAGCAAACAATCCCTCATTCCTAATGCTTAAAACAAAACAAAACAAAATAAATAAAATATAATAAAATAAAACCATACCATTCTATGCTTTCTGAAGATATCTGATTAATCACTAAGCATATAATAGTTCTTCTCATGCAAATATTATTAATTCATAAAAAAAAAAAACCCAAAAGAATTTCTATAAATACAGACCAATGTATAATTCTTATTTTTCCTCTTGCTAATATTTCAAAAAAAATCATTTCACGTTTAATTTTATATATAAAATAAAAATGCGTTGTGTGAGAATATCTTAACCATTTTAGCAGATGATATAACTATTTTTTTAAAAAAAAAATAAGCCCTCCCCAATTAATCTTTAGAATAAATGCTCGAAGCTATTTCTAAATCAACACCAACGCTTTCTATGGCCACATCATTATCCAATCCAAATTTTCAGCATGTGTCATAATCAATAAACATGCTCGATCAATAAGCTAACTCTTCTCGCAGTACAAAATTTCAGTAAAAATTAAGGATTGTTAAATACGCCCAAGAGATATCATGAAAGAAGATAGATAAATAAAATCAATACCAACAATACCATTTATACGAGCCAAGCAATAAAAAAAAAAAAAGAAATATACAAATAAATAAATAAATATGTCAAAGCTGTTATGCGATTAGTCATAAAAAGGTATAAAGATCAGTTCTTGGAAACCACTTCAGGTCACCATAAACCATCCCATGTCAACAGATTGTTACTGACTTGGTTTGAATCACCACTTTTCTTAAGAACAATTCTTTGAATCTGCTCTGTGGCATAGATTGAATCCACCTTAATATAAACTTCAAACAAAACTTAAATAATTTATATTCACAAAAACAAAAGTGCATATATATATATATATATAAAATATATATATATATATATATATATATATATATATATATATATATATATATATATATATATTTATATATATATATATATATATATATATATTTATATATATATTACATACAAAAATAAGAGGAATGACCAGCAAAAGCAGACTCCTATATGCTGGTCATTGCTCTTATTTTTGTATGTAATATAATTTTAATCTTCGGATTTTTTAATATGCTAGACCACTGGTTTTAATTGATTAATATCAATTTCTACCCTCATTAATAAATATATATATATATATATATATATATATATTTAGCAGAAGCAACAGAGTGACTCAAGGGGCAAGAGTTTCGTGTGTTAAGAGAATATATGCATGTATGAATATTGTATGTATGTATGTATGTAGGTCATTGTTCAGTTTTATTTCAAGATTTTTTGCCAATAAAGTACCGGTTTTTAAACAATGGCATACGTACATACGTATGTGTGTGTGTATATAATGTATGTATAATGCAATGTATGTAAGATAGTAAGGCACATAGCCTAACAATGTTAAGCTCCTAATATATATATATAAAGGATTAAATATCTGGTAGGGGCAACACATTAAGTCATTGAGCAAGACACATTGTTTCATGTTGCTCCAATCAGTTGTGGGTGCAACACCCACCTCTCTCTCTCTCTTCAGTTATCATTATATTCTTAGTGCTCTGTTGGGTCGAGATCAGAAGGGCTGGGAGGGATATCTGTATCCTCTTATGGTCACACAGGCTCCTAAAACAATCAGTGAAAGCATGGTACAAGCTACCACAACATACTCACTTGTGTGTGATGCCTAAGCATATTGTTTTCATGTATGTATGCAAATATATAAGTGTATGTATATGTATGTGTATATATATATATATATATATATATATATATATATATATATATATATATATATATATATTAGATATAGATATATATAAGTGAAGGCACATGGCTCAGTGGTTAGGGACATGATTGCAGTATTGATACCTAGATTAGGTGGTGCAAAATGCTTCATTTTTTTGTTGTTCCAGTTCATTCACTCGTAAATGAGTAACCATGCGATGGGGTGGTGTCCTGTTCGAGGGCAATGTGATCTCGGTCATTTACACACCATGGAAACTGAATAACCAACCCTACAAGTTCTGAAACTTAAGACAGTAATGTGTGGAGAAGACGGGGGGGCTTACTGCATGTATGTGTATGTATAAGGGAAACAGACAGAGACAGAAATTACAAGAAATTAGGAATATAAATGTTGCCAAAATGTTACAGTAAATCCAAAGAGAAAAAGAAAAAAAATTTATTGCTACAATACAAAGGAGAAAAAGAACATTATCATATTTTTAAAAATTATTCATTTTTAATCGTAAATAATTTCCCTAAAACATCATCTACAATATAATAGTCACCATGCATTAGTGTTTTTTTTTTTTGTCTTTTCATAGCTACACTATAACCATAAAAAATTAGATTAGACACTACAGTTTAATGCATGCATGTTATGTCACACAAATGCCATCCACTACACAGAATAAATTACCATCTTAACAACAAAAAAAAAAAAGACATTAGTTATGGATATGTTTACAAGACAGAACAACCTAATATATCAAAGTGCTATGAAAACAAACTTGTAGACATACATGATAAAAGTTTAGTGCAGGTACGCCATATAAGTAAATGTTGTTAAACAAGATATCCAGTAAATATCATTATTATAATTCTTTACAGATTCTTGTGTATATATATATATGAGTACCCCTCATTCATTGGACAATGAACTTTGCTTGCGAAGACCTATTGAGGCAAGTGTAAACAAATCAAAATCGCTGACGTGGCCAATGACAGTGCCGCCTGATTGGCACTCGTGCCAGTGGAATGTTGAAAGCAAATCCGAGCGTGATCATTGCCAGAGCCACGAATTGGCTCCCGTGTCGGTGACACATGAAAAGCACCATTCAAGCGTGATTGTTGTCAGCGTCGTCTTACCGGCACATGTGCCGGTGGCACGCGAAAAACGACATTCGAGCGTGGTCGGTGCCAGTGCCACTGGACTGGCTCCCATGCAGGTAGAACGTAAAAAACACCTTTTGAGCATGGTCGTTGCCAGAATCGCCTGACTGGCCCTCGTGCCGGTGGCATATAAAAGCACCCACTACACTCTCGGAGTGGTTGGCATTAGGAAGAGCATCCAGCTGTAGAAACTGTGCCAGATCAGATTGAGCCTGGTGCAGCCTCTGGCTCACCAGTCCTCAGTTAAACTATCCAACCCATGCCAACATGGAAAGCGGATATTAAGCGATGATGATGATGATGATGATGATGATGATATATATATAGAGAGAGAGAGTAGCTACATATACAGATCAGTTAGTGGTGGCGGGAGGATAGCTATATGTCTCTTGGTATTTTGTGTAAGTATTTTCTTTGAAAAAAAAAAACATAATAAAATAACAAACAATATTTCATATATAAACTGCTGCAGCAGAATTTTCCTTTGCTGATTGTGAAATCTAAGGTATCAAGGTTTTCAGATGGATTTTATATATATATATATACATATATATATATATCGCCATGATAGATCGCTGACCAAAACATTCAATTTTTTTTTCTCCGTGTTTTTCTCCTTGTTTTCTCCGTATTCTTTCTGTTGAAGAGCGTAGCTCGAAACGTTAAAGACTTTCTGTATTCCCGAGCGTTAAACTAATACATGCTTTTGTTATTTACACCACCTGTCCTCGTCTGTTGTTGTTTTTTTCATAAATTCTCCCATATATATATATATATATATATATATATATATATATATATATATATATATATATATATATATCCCTCTCTCTCTCACACACATACACACACACAAGTCTTTATCAACAAATTTAGCATGCAAGTAGGAACACATCAGGGCCCAATTCTCAGTCTCTTCTTATTCATGGGGTTATCCCCATTATATTGGCTCCAGCTGTGGTAATATTTGAAGGAGTTGTAGCAGGACTATTCAACGAATGGGGAATTTCAAGTCTGAAGTAGGAAATGTTTTAGATGAGGGCATTGACTGAGTCCTTCTTTCCTGGAGTTTAAAAGGGTCCCTGATCAAGCAAGTTTTTTTTAGGATTCTTACTCTCTCTGTAAAATAAAACTTGCATCATTTGCTCCCATTTATAAAAGCCCCCAGTTATTCAAGGAGTTTCCATTTAATTATGTATGGGGTTCCTTCCTCTTTTAAGCACCACATGTAGCTGGCCAGGGACGTGATGTTACACCTTTCCGGTATCCTAACAAGGGGACTTGTGATTGTTCCTCATATGAAGAATGGCTGTGAAGACAGCTTAGAAAATCGTGTTAATATTCTTAGAAGACAGGAAAAAGTGCAAAAAATTGGCCAACAAGCCTCTACAGAGAATCAGATGCTGATACACACACACATATGCATGTATGTTTTTGGAATAGTGGGTCTCAAAGTACATAAAACTATTACTTATATGCATGCTATTATTTATAGCTTTATGCGCTTCGAGATCCACTGTTTCAAAAGAGAATTACTTCATGTTCTCTCAAAAGTTTATAAATTTTTATGACATTGATATATATTGAAATATATCAAAGTAAATTAAATAAATAATCTATCACTGCATTTGTAAATCTATAGGATTTTTTTTCTTCTTTTACTAGGTTTCACACACTGCTTGAAGAGACTGCAAATTTAAACACATAAATACAATTTTTTCTTTTCCTTTTTTTTTTTTTTTGCTTTTACTAAATTTTTTTCTAACAACTGAAACATAGAAGAACATTATTTTGCTTCCAATATATCCAGCTTGGTTGATCAAGCCTAGTAAACTGATTGACAGATTATTTAATTTGTTCGATAACATGCTGTTTCTATAGACAACTAGGTTTAAAACATTTAACTTGAGCAAAAACAAGAAAAATATTAAGTTAAAATGCAAACACAGGACCTCATGCTGATGGTGACAAAACAAGTGTTACATTCATATTATGCCAATGTCCATAAACATTTATCTTGACAAAAATGCATCAACTTCTAGTGAAAATTATCTCAGCTGCTGTTTAAATTTATTTTCTATATTTAAGAGATGAGGAATTATGTACATTATTTACATTATTTACATTTGACGGATATTTGTCCTCATCTTGTTTGTTGTTAATACAACATTTCGGCTGATATACCCTCCAGCCTTCATCAGGTGTCTTGGGGAAATTTCGAACCTGGGTTCTCATTCTTAAGGTATTTTCAGATGTTGTTGTTGTTGTTATTATTATGAGATTCTTTATTACCAAAGTAAATTATCTTGGAAATTTCAAAAATCAACAAATAATAATAATCTATATTATATTTTACAAATGATAAACAATATATAACATTTCCACAACTAGAAAATAAAGTATTTCTGCGTGGAGAAGGAAACAAGAATAATTGGTAGAACTAATGAAATGGTAGAAGATTCTAAGATAGATTCTAAACAGAAAGATTATGTTATGTCAGATGGACAGATGGATGAATGGTCCGGAACAATAAAAAAAATGCAGAAAAAAAAAAGGTCAATCAATGAATGACTACTGTATTAATTATAATTAATGCTTAATGAAAACAAGCAAAACTAATGAGAAAAAATAGTCTGTTTTAATTAGTGATGTAATATACACTGCAATAATAATAATAATAATAATAATAATAATAATAATAATAATAATAATAATAATAATAATAATAATAATAATCCTTTCTACTACAGGCACAAGGTCTGAAACTTGCAGGGAGGAAGTAAGTCGACCACATCGACCCCAGTATGCAACTGGTACTTAATTTATCAACCCTGAAAGGATGAAAGGCAAAGTCAACCTCGGTGGAATTTGGACTCAGAACGTAAAGATGGACAAAATGCCATTAATAATAATAATAATAATAATAATAATTTCTACCATAGGCACAAGGCCTTGAAAATTTGGGGGCAAGTGGGTTAGTTGATTACATTGACCCCCGCCAAGTGCATAACTGGTACTTATTTCATTCCTTCCCCCAGCGCCCCCAACCCAAAAGGATGAAAGGCAAAGTCGACCTCGGCAGAATTTGAACTCAGAAAGTAAAGAGACCCAGAAGAAATACTGCTTGGTATTGAATCTGGCACACTAATGATTCTGCCAGCTCATTGCCTAATTAAGTGTTATTAACGATGTTAAGCCTAAGGTAGCAAGCTGGTAGAATCATAAGCACACCACGAAATGCCTTCCAGTTTTCCCTTCTAAGTTCAAATGCTGCAAAGGTCAACTTTGCCTTTCATACTTCCAGGGTGGATGAATTTAAGTACCAGTCAAATACTGGTGTCCAATGTAACTGACTTCACCTTCCCCTCACAATTGCTGGCCTTGTGCCAAAATTAGAAATAGTAATAATAATAATAATAATCCTTTCTACTGGAAGCACAAGGCCTTGAATTTGGGGGGAAGCGATTAAGTCGATTGCATCAACCCCAGTACGCAACTGGTATTTAATTTACCGACCCCCGAAAGGGTGAAAGGCAAAGTTGACCTCATCAGAATTTGTACTCAGAACATAGCAATGAGTAAAATACCGCTAAGCATTTTGTCCAGTGTGCTAAAGATTCTGCCAGGTTGCCGCCTTGAAAAAATAAAAATAAAATAATAATAATAATAATAATAATAATAATAATGATAATGATGATGATGATGATAATAATAATAATAGCAGCAGAAAGTAACTGGAAATGTTCTTTGCAAAAATTTCTAAAAAATATGTGTTTTTTTATAATATTCATGACACTAGACAGCAGATACAAAACAGGCAAAATAATAATCAGAAAAACAGGTTAGTGAAAAATATGCTTATAATGTAGCAGCCGATAGGAGCAGTCGTGTGTATAAAGACTGAAATCTCACCGTGGTATAGAAGCCATTTCGTAAAGAACGATCCATAATCATCAAAAGCTAGTAGGGTAGAAGAAAGAAGAAAAAAAAAAACAGAAGAGAAAAAAAAACAATGTGTGTAATAATTGTCATTAAAGAACTTGGTGCCGAGCAAAAATGGTTTATAGTCAAAAAGAATTACATAAACAAGGAAACAGGGTGTTTTGATTGACAATGTAGGAGCAAAATATTTGACAAAATCATCATTTGTAGAATATATAAATGAAATATATATATATGTATATAACTGAAAATATATATATATATATATATATATATATCTCTTTCCTTTCCTGAGCGTCCAATAATACTATCCATATCACGTCCTCACCTTGTTGTTTTTTTGTTTTTTTGTTATTGTGTTTTTGAACTATATATATATATATATATATATATATATAATTGAATATATATACATAAATTCTTGAATATATATATATATATATATATATATATATTAAAAATAATTAAAATGAAGGCAAGAAAATGGGTTTTAAAATCATGAATATATATTAATTTTTGCTGAAAGATATAATTGACAAAAGCTTGCTCACAGTTTCCCCTTTCACCAATCACTTTCAAATTAAACAATGAGAAGGTTCTTTGATATAATTTATTAACCATATTAGCATCAATATATATATCATTTGCAGTTTGTTAAATATTGCTTTTATTTCTAATTGTTTTTATTCATCTTGTAATTTGTTGCATTCAATGAAAATAAATTAAATTAAATTGTAGTTGTATACCAATAATAATAATAATAATAATAATAATAATAATGATAATAATAATATGAATATATCAGGGTGACAGATTTGATGTTAATATACATATATTTGTTACTATATAGTGGTTTGGAGTTGTGTCATAAATTATTGCTTAGTCTAAAAAAAATATAGTAAAATAAGTGACTGACAATCATTAATAAATAAATAAATTAATTTTAATTTTTTTTTTTTTTAAATGAGTAAAAAAAAAATGAAAATAATGAATATAGAACATTGTATTTTGCAGGCTTAAGTGGGCTGATCCAGTATGCAAAAGTATTAATGAGTAAGTAACACATACAACTATCTCTCTCTAATATGAACCAAAGAGAAGGAAAGCCGTAATATATAGAATGCTCCACCAAGTTAGTTAAGTGGTTAGTCCAGCTGTTGCCTTCAGCTGAGACTACCATCCTGTTCCAACATTAAAACGGCAGACATTGAAAATAATAAAAAAAAAAACTTTACAGCAGAGTCTCTAGGCAATTAGCCAATCAACAAAGATTCTCTCTGAACAACAACAAAACGCACACACACACATGGTATAAACACACATATACATATGTATATGCACACAAATATACACACGTATTCTTTGCTTGTCTGTGTATGTGTCAACGTATATTAATTTTACAAATAAAACTGAATATCATACAAAATATATAAAATCCTTTGATAATTAACATGGAAATTCCTACGTGAGAAGGCTTAGGAAGTATAAAAACAATAGGAATTCAAGATCTCTTTGATAGCTATTATTACTTACAGAGGAACAATACCTGCCTACCTTTAACCCTTTAGCATTCAAACCAGCCCTATCCAGCCCCAATTATTATTATTTTTTTTTTTTTGTTCAAACTGGCTAGGTCCAGCTTCTCATATCTACCCTATATTGTCACTCTAAAAATAAACAATTCCATCACTGAAATCTCAAAGCTATGATTAATATCAAACAATGTGAAATCGAAATCGTAATTGAACCGTATTCGATGACTGGCACTTGTGCCAGTGGAGCACTATAACACCACTGTCCGAGCGTCATCATTGCCAGAGCAGCTAAATAGCACCATTTGAGCGTCGCCTTACTGGCACTTGTGCTGGTGGCACATTAGAAAATCATTCGAGCGAGGTCGTTGCCAGTGCCGCTGGACTGGCTCCTGTGCAGGTGGCACATAAAAAACACCATTTTGAGCGTGGCCGTTGCCAGTACCACCCGACTGGCCCTCGTGCCAGTGGCACATAAAAGCACCCACTATACTCAGAATGTCAAGACAGACAAAATACCGCTAAGCATTTCGCCTGGTGTGCTAACGTTTCTTATTTCTTTATTGCCCACAAGGGGCTAGGATAGACAAAGGGATTAAGTTGATTACATTGACCCCAGTGCATAACTGGTACTTAATTTATCGACCCTGAAAGGATGAAATGCAAAAGTCGACCTCGGCAGAATTTGAACTCAGAACATGACGGCAGATGAAATACTGCTAAGCATTTCGACCGGTGCGCTAACGTTTCTACCAGCTTGCCGCCTTCATCCTGCTTAATATTCTTTTCTACCCTAGGCACAAGGCCCGAAATTCTTGGGGAGGGAGCCAGTCGATTAGATCAACCTCAGTACACAACTGGTACTTAATTTATCGACCCTGAAAGGATGAACGGCAAAGTCAACTTTGGCGGAATTTGAACTCAGAATGTCAAGACAGACGAAATACCGCTAAGCATTTCGCCCGGTATGCTAATGTTTCTTATTTCTTTATTGCCCACAAGGGGCTACACACAGAGGGGACAAACAAGGACAAACAAAGGGATTAAGTTGATTACATCGACCCTAGTACGTAACTGGTACTTAATTTATCGACCCTGAAAGGATGAAATGCAAAGTCGACCTCGGCAGAGTTTGAACTCAGAACATGACGGCAGATGAAATACCACTAAGCATTTCGCCCAGCATGCTAACGTTTCTGCCAGCTCACTGCTTCATCCTGCTTGATATTCTTTTATATTCTAGGCACAAGGCCTGAAATTTTTGGGGAGGGAGCTAGTCGATTAGATCAACCTCAGTACACAACTGGTACTTAATTTATCGACCACCGAAAGGATGAAAGGCAAAGTCGACCTCGGCGGAATTTGAACTCACAACGTAAAGACAGATGAAATACCACTAAGAGCTCTATCTCATATTGCTATAAGTGGAATAACTGGGTCACTGAACGAATACAAAAATTTTCCCCAAAATAGAAAGTATCTGGAGAAGAATGCAATCAAGGATAGAGTAGCTTATTGATAATGAGAGATGGACTGTGATGAGAACAATGAAATGCATAAAGGAAGTCCAAGATGAAAGGAATGGAAAATATTGGTAAAAAGAATTCAATGTTATATTCAATGAATGTAACATTGAATTTTTGGGTGGAAACTAGATTGTATATTGTTACAGTATGTTTTGATATAATATGACACAGTATGGTAGATGATGATACAGCATTATATAATATGCTATGTAAATACACACACACACACACACACACATGCACAATGAACTCTAGTAGGCTGAAACTTTGAAGTCACTGCCGCCCCACTTCATGTGTGAGTTTAATAAACATGTTATTGAAATCGAATCGCAGTTGTGGCAGATACTGGTGTCTTGCTGGTGGAATGTAAAAGCATCCATCACACTCTTGGAGTGATTGGTATTAGGAAGGGCATCCAGTCATAGAAACCGTGCCAAATCAGAATGGAGTCTGGTGCAGCCACTGGCTTTCCAGACCTCAGTCAAACCGTCCAACCCATGCCAACACGGACAACAGATGTTAAATGAGCTGCCAACTGCAAAGTTGGGATTTTGGTAAATTAAGGTTTTTTTTTTAAAAAAAAAGAAAAGCAAACTATGAGATAGACAGTTGTATACTCTTTTACTTGTTTCAGTCATTTGACTGCAGCCATGCTGGAGCACTGCCTTTACTCGAGCAAATCAACCCCAGGACTTATTCTTAGTAAGCCTAGTACTTATTCTATCGGTCTCTTCTTGCCGAACCGCTAAGTTAAGGGGGACGTAAACACACCACCATCGGTTGTCAAACGATGTTGGGGGGACAAACACAGACACACAAACACAGACACACAAACACACATATATATATATATACATATACATATATACGACGGGCTTCTTTCAGTTTCCGTCTACCAAATCCACTCACAGGGCTTTGGTCGGCCCGAGGCTATAGTAGAAGACACTTGCCCAAGGTGCCACGCAGTGGGACTGAACCCGGAAGACACTTTGGGCAAGTGTCTTCTACCATAGCCTCGGGCCAACCAAAGCCTTGTGAGTGGATTTGGTAGACGGAAACTGAAAGAAGCCCGTCGTATATATGTATATATGTGTATGTATATGTGTGTGTGTGTATGTTTGTGTGTCTGTGTTTGTCCCCACCAACATCGCTTGACAACCAATGGTGGTGTGTTTACGTCCCTGTAATCTAGCGGTTTGGTAAAAGAGACCGATAGAATAAGTACTAGGCTTCCAAAGAATAAGTCCTGGGGGTCGATTTGCTCGACTAAAAGGCGGTGCTCCAGCATGGCCGCAGTCAAATGACTGAAACAAGTAAAAGAGTAAAAAGAGTAAAGAAAATAAGGGGGGGGGGGGAGAAAATTCACAGCAACAATGCTCTTCTCAATACGTGTGACGGACCAGTTAAGACAATCTTTTGCACTTCTTGTATGGATGATATGCTAGAGATCATTCTCAAATAATTTTCAGTTCCATTTTTTGATCTAGTCAGTTCGTTAAGTTTTAAGCAATTAACTAATCAGCTGTCTGATTAATGATTCAGTCACTCAATCAATCAATCAGCTAGATTTATCAAAGTCCTTTTGTCACTATTTGTAACTTCTTCAATGACATACCCTGTTCAACTAATTAAACATTATAGAAACGCCTATTTACATTTCTTCTTTTATTTTTTTTTCTTTATCTTTCACTAGTTTCAGTCATTGCACTGTGGCCATTCTGGGGCACTGCCTTGAATTTATATCTACAATTGTTAAAAGTCACTAAAACTGTCTCTTTTACTTGTTTCAGTCATTTGACTGTGGCCATGCTGGAGCACCACCTTCAGTCGAGCAAATCGACCCCAGGACTTATTCCTTAGAAGCCTAGTACTTATTCTATCGGTCTCTTTTGCCAAACCACTAAGTTACGGGGACGTAAACACACCAGCATCGGTTGTCAAGCGATGTTGGGGAGACAAACACAGATACACAAACATATACACACACATATATATACACATATATATACATATATACGACAGGCTTCTTTCAGTTTCCGTCTACCAAATCCACTCACAAGGCTTTGGTCGGCCCGAGGCTATAGTAGAAGACACTTGCCCAAGGTGCCACGCAGTGGGACTGAACCCAGAACCATGTGGTTCGTAAGCAAACTACTTACCACACAGCCACTCCTTAAGCTGTGTTTAACTTTTTATCATCCAGAATATTCTGTAATGTTTATTTATTCACATTGTTTTGAATTAATTCTCCATTATCTTGTAGTTTCAAGATGTCAATGATGTGATTTGTATCTTTTTAGGATGACATTCTAGGGTGGGTGTGAGAGGCCAGATCTGGTCAGTTTGAACATAAAACAAATAGAAAATTAGGGCCTGACATGGCTGGTTTAAATGCCAAAGGGATCCCGAAAATTTCTTTTTAAATATATAAAAATTAAAATTATGGCGAATGCTTTATCCAAGACTCAGACATTAAAAAAAAAAATTTTGTTAGAGTTTTTATCTTCTGTCTTTTGTTTCAGTCTGTGTACTGTGGCCATACTGGGGCATCACCTTCAAGAATTTAGCTGAACAAATCAACCCCAGTACTTTTTGGTCCTTTTTGCTGAACTGGTAAGTTACAAGAATGTAAACAAACCAACACCAGTTGTCAAGTAGTGGGGACACACACACACACAAAAATAAACAAACAAACAAACACACACAACAGGCTTCCACACAGTCGCCATCTACCAAATTCACTCACAAGGCATTGGTCAGCCCGAGACTATAGCAGAACACACCTGCATGAGGTGCCATGCTGTGGGATTGAACCTGAAACCATGTGATTGCAAAGTGAGCTTCTTAACCACACAGCCATACCTGCACCTATACATGAATAGAATATATTTGACAAAGTTATAAGTTTATCAGTATTATTGTTTTTTTGCCCAGAAATGCAATCTAATCAGACGACAGTTAAGAACTTCAGTGCAGGCCTTCCAACATCAACAAAAAAAAAAGAAGAAAAAAAGAGCATCACAGCTTCTGTTTTAAGGTAACAATCATTCAAAACACATGCAAATGGCTAAATGAGTCCCTGCCATCTAATAACAAATTTAAATCCAACATTCTTAAAACACACACACACACACACACACACACACACACAACCACCCAGACACAATTGCCCACCCAATGATTGAGGTTTATTAATCTGAAATTTCAACCTGTCAACAATCAAGTACTAATTCATGTAAATTCTTTTACTCCAGCCAGCAAACGAACCAAATTCTTTCCCACCATTCATTGAAACGACTTGGGAAAATTTTGAAACAAACTGAAGAACCTTAATTACTTTTAAGCCTATGTATTTTCTATTCTTCATTTCCTCAAACTCATTCTTCTTTCTCTTTGTACAGTTCTCCTCTTCAAGCTATTAAACTTCCTTTTTATGCTTTTCTCTTCAATTATAATCTTTTCCACTCTTTTCTTTCCATCCAGTTTGACTATTTTATTCACACAGTTGTGAGTAATAAACGACTGAAGTATGTAACCTACTGAATATATATATATATATATATATATATATATATATATATATATATATATATATATATATATATATATATATATATATATATATATATATATATATATATATATATATATATATATATATATATATATATATATATATATATATATATATATATATATATATTGGCGCAGGAGTGGCTGTGTGGAAAGTAGCTTCCTTACCAACCACATGGTTCCGGGTTCAGTCCCACTGCGTGGCACCTTGGGCAAGTGTCTTCTACTATAGCCTCGGGCCGACCAAAGCCTTGTGAGTGGATTTGGTAGACGGAAACTGAAAGAAGCCCGTCGTATATATGTGTATATATATATGTATGTGTGTATATGTTGTGTATCTGTGTTTGTCCCCCCAACATCGCTTGACAACCGATGCTGGTGTGTTTAGGTCCCCGTAACTTAGCGGTTCGGCAAAAAGAGACCGATAGAATAAGTACTAGGCTTACAAAGAATAAGTCCTGGGGTCGATTTGATTCGACCAAAGGCAGTGCTCCAGCATGGCCGCAGTCAAATGACTGAGACAAGTAAAAAAAAAAAATTAAAAAAATATATATATATATATATATATATATATAAACACAGATATATATGCATACACACATGCATATATACATATGCATACAAATACATATACATACATACTCAGGTATACTCACAGATAAACATTGAAAACCAGACCATTCGTGTAAAATACAACATAATGAAAAAAAAAGGTTAAATTTGTGTTTATTTTAAATAAACGAATGCTTCTGTAGCGGCACAAGCAATCAACAATAACCAAATATAAATAAATATATTCGTTTTATTCTATAATATTTTGACTTCTTTTAATGAATATATCCCTATTTTTTCTTTTTTTTTTTTGAACAGGAGGGGAGAAAATAAAATATAAAAAAATAAAATGAAATTAAATAAGATCTAACGACTACATCTGGCAATTCTTTAGAGATAGGCATAAAGGAAGGACGAAGCAATAAAAAAAACTAATACTCTAATAACATAGTGTTCCATTTTAGCCTGGACAAACAACAACAACAAAAAGTCTAAAGAGAGAATTATCTTTTGTTAAAATCGCTAAATAAATAAATAAATATTTCCTATTTTGTTCTTATAAGGTAGAAAAAAAAACCCCAAAAACAAAAACAAAAAAGAAACACCTCTAAACTCTCACCAGTATCAGACCATAAAAATTACCATAACAGTTAAGAACTACTCTGGAAATAGAGATCAGTTGTCAGTAGTTTCAACAACCTAATTGATAATCCATTGATTTTGTTTACCTGTTTAGGTATAAAAAAAAAAATATATTAAAAAAATCAATTCCACAACTCTAAGCATATTCTGACAATAAAGATAACAGGTCTGGTAACCATTAGCAACTGCATCTAAGATACAATGGAAAATCTGAAGTGAACACAAACAAAATGAAACAAAACAAAGTATATAAAAAAAAAAAATAGGAGGGAGGCAAGAGAGAGGGAGGGAAGGAGGGAGGGAGGAAGGGAGGGAGGGAGGGAGGGAGGGAGGGAGGGAGGGAGGGAGGGAGGGGTATAACAAAAAAAAAGAAAGAAAGAAAGAAAGGGAAAAAGACAAAAGACAACCAAACCAGAAATCAGTAGAACATTAATATTAGTAACTATGAGATCAGCCAAAAATAGGAATTAGCTGCTTTGAAATAATGAAGGTTAGAGAAAGGGTCAAAGCTGATTTAGTACAGCTAAAGAATTAAGGTAGATGCTATCAGGCTTCGTTTCTGCTATTAGGGGGTGTCTTTTATTATTCTGCTAAAAAAGAGACCCCCCAAAAAACAAAACAAAAATAATAGAGCTGTTAACAGAGGAAGAAAGAATCTATAGAAAGCATTTGGTTAAGGTTCAGTAAATTAGTTTGTTTCGTAATTTACAACGACAGATAGGAACAAAGGGTACTTCTCAACGGAACCAAGGCTATTCTAGAAGGAAGATTCGTTCACACGTATTCCTATGAATGCTAGTGCATCAGAGACGCTTTGTTTGTTTGTTTTCTTAGTGCAAGAACCTCGGCAGAAGCTCAAGATGCGGAAGCACACACTTCAAAAGACTTGAAAGCAAATATCGTTCTCAGATGAAAAGCCCCCAACATAAAAGAGAATGTGTCCAGTCAATAATGAAAAATAAAAAAAAAGAATAATAAAAAGAAAGAATGAAAGAAAGAAAGAAGAAAAGAAAGTGGTGAGTAGTCAGTCATCTTTTCTGGATAATGCAACAGGTAGATTTCATGTCAGTGAAAATTGAACAATGGCAGTTAAAGATCTGAAACACTGACAGAGAACTAATGAAACGAAAATAATCTGCTCAGTGTATATTATATATGAATGTGTGTGTGTCTGTGTGTGTGTGTGTGTGTGTGTGTTTTATATATATATAATATATATATATATATATATATGTATGTATGTATGTATAATCCATCTACAAAGATTGGTCTCTGCTACAGAGACAGTAGGTAAGTACTGTTACCTTGGTAACTTAATCAATGTGAGAGATGGATGCAATGAGATTGCACAGGACAGTTAAAGATCTATAACAGTGGAAGAGGTTCTGGAAGTATCTGTATATGGTAATCGTTAAAGAGCTACACTAGCCTCTGTGTGTGTGTGTGTGTGTGTGTAGTGGAAACAGTTATACAGTGAATGTTGATAATATCTTTCTTTGATACAAATTAACAGTCATTCTCACTCTACCTCTCTCTTTTTCCAACTGGGGCAGCCATCTATCTCCTCTACTGCAACACACTTGTCTGTCCCTTTATCATGCTCTAATCTCTCGTTTATCAACTGACCTAAAAGCCACCTCCCTCGATAGTATTAAATATTCGGTTGAGGAGGTCCTGTCTTGCAAGTCACTTGGTGGCCTCACTAGTGCTGGTGCTACATAAAAAAGCACCAACTACATTCTGTAAAAGTGGTTGGCATTAGGAAGAGCATCGTGTCATGGAAACCATGCCAAAGCAGGCAGTGGCGCAGTCATCTGGCACACCAGCTCCAGTCAAACCGTCCAACCCATGCCAGCAAGGAAAGCAGATATTAAATTATGATGCTGATGATGATGAGAATCAAGTAAAAAAAAATTTTGAATTGAAATTCTTTAAAAAAAATTGTATAAAACAAAAACAAAAAATTATTTTTTTTTAAAAAGCATAAATAAATGGCACCAAAAAAAAACTAAAAATAAGACTTATTTCTTAAGGTTATTTGGCAATTAATTTTCTTCTTTCTTCAGTGTTACAATCCCAGCAATTTACCGTCATGATATGCACGCTATCTTCGTTAGAATATTTCCTTCATTATAACCACAGTTAATTCACAGCTCATGCTGCTACAAGTTATAATCCTATTAAGATAATACTCTAAGAAATCATGTCCAACCATGATTGTTATTGTTCCACACTAAATATTCAGCATTTTGCAATGATTAAAATTTAACTTTAAAAATGAAAAAAAAAAAAAATTGAGTGGCTGTGTGGTAAGTAGCTTGATTACCAACCACATGGTTCCCAAGTACATGCGGTTCTGGGTTCAGG
>NC_142936.1:11287982-11295482 GCF_046866305.1 Octopus bimaculoides | reverse complement strand
AACACAAAAGGAATTAGAGAAAGGGGGACATTCATGGCAGAGTATAAGTACAGAAGCGAAAAATTATGCGACATGGAATTCAATTATAAGTGGCCTATACTCAGCGTTGGAGGGTTAAAGGCAAGGAAGAAGAAGTCCTTTAATTAATCATTACACAAAATAATAATGTAAGCCTTAAAGTTTTAGCACTTCAAGGAATATTCATTCTTTCATCAGAGAAGGCTTACAAATAAACTGTGGCTTTCAGTTCACACTTGCAAAACAACAGATGCTAAGAAGTTGAAAATCATGAAGATGAAAGTAAAAATCACCTTCCCTTACATACCACCTCCACCCAAACACACCCACACACCCACATCAATACACATACACACTATTTGCTGCTGGCTTGAATAACTGAAAGACACATGAATAAAAGTGATCTGCAATATAACAGCCTGTCAGTGCATTACTTAAATAAGTCAAATATATTTACACTTTGGCAAGACAATATTTTGATCTGTTTTTGGTCAATATTCCTCTATTTAGCCACCAGTATAGGAAATTTTCTTATATCAACACCAATTCAGGTCACAATACAACTAAGAATATTTCACTTACTGAGAGTACCTAAGAGTTGGCACCAGTTCAGGACTGTTCTCATGCTAATCATTATCAGCTGAATTCAATGTATTAGTAGAATTGGCCTCATTGAAAAAAAAAAAAAAAAGAAAAAAGAAAAAGAAAAAAAGCTGAGAGGATGGGGAGAGGGGTGGAAAAAAAAAGGTGTATAGTAAGTTACAAGAATAATAAGAGAAATATTAATAGATAGTTATTTAATCCTATAGAATCACAAACTTCAAAGTAGCATAGCTAAGAGTATAGTGACATCAAATTTTTATACTATCAACCCACACGTGTGGGAATATTTACAGAACTGTCAGCCATTTTAACAATAACATACAGCAAACCAAAGTTTGTAACATCTAAGAACTATTTTCAATTGGATGTTGGCATTCTCAGATTCAAACACACACACACACACACACACACTCAATCTCTCTCTCTCTCTCTCATACAGTCTCTCTCTCTCTCTCTTTTTCACACACACACACATACATACATACATACATACATACATACATGCATGTACAGAATTTCAATGTCATGAAAATATGCAAAAAAGAAAGAAAAAATTGTTTAAGAAAGTATCTTTTATTTTTAAGTTAGCTGTAAATTTCCCGAAATAAAATTTTCATATCTAAACAATATCAGAAAATAAACATTAAGGAGAAAGAAAAATTCTTTGAAGATGCCAAATATATATTCCAATATTTTGAATAATTGAAGTTTTTTTTTCTCACTGACACTTTCAACTGAAGACTGACAGAAAACAATTTGAACATAATGTGTCAAATATACATATATATATATACATATATATATATATATATATATATATATATATATATATATATATATATATATATATATATATAAATATATATATATATATATATATATATATATATATATATATATATATATATATATATATATATATATATGTATGTATGTATGTATGTATGTATGTATGTATGTATGTATTAATTATCAACTGATGAAACCTATGCACACATACAATTGTACACACAAACACTCAAGTTGCATACAGATACATCTATGCAGTGTTTGGGTTATTCCTCTACATTACAAAAAGTGAGCAAGTACGACCAATAAACCCAACATATAAAACTTGCTGGAAAAGATAAGCACGGTGATGTTTATAGCTCCATATTTTAATTCTATTACGTTCTATATTGATGTTTACGTATTCTTCAGAGGTGCAGGCATGGCTGTGTTGTTGAGAAGCCCACTTTGCAACCGCATGGTTTTAGATTCAGTTCCACTGTGCAGCACCTTGAGTAACTGTAGTCCTGAGCCAACTTAATGCCTTGGGAGTGAATTGAGTAGATGGAAACTATGTGGAATCCCATCACACACACACATATAGAATAAGGACTTAGTACTTTAGTAACTTGGGTTTCAAGGGTCTGCAACTATTAAGCATTCCATCAAACAAACCTCAGAGATTTGAGAGGTGTAGATGTGGAAGTCTCCAAAGACCTCCACATCTAAACTTCTTTTATCTGAGGTACCAACTTTATCTGAGGTACCAACTTTATCTGTGGTACCAACTTTATCTGAGGTACCAACTCTGTCCAACTTGCTACTTCACCAGAAACAATACAGAAAAGAAACTCAATCACATTGAAAAGGTAGCTCACAAAAGGTAATAAATTCCTCTAACCAAACCACACAGAACAACAAATTAAAATCATCTCTAATCACCTCAAATCAACAAGGCTACTAGTTCTGACTGTATTTCCTTTATTACTCTCAGACAATGCATTCTATAATTCCTCTCTCTCTCTCTCTCTCTCTCTCTCGCTCGCTCATCTCTCTCCCTTAACAGATCTTTGTCCTGATTTTTGGAAACCTGTTACAGTATGTCCTATTTTCAAAAAGGGGAAGTTTCTGACCACTAACTATTGACCTTATTACACTCACTTTGAATATCTCATTTTCGTTCATCTTTATGTTCTGAGTTCAAATTCCACAAAGGTCAATTGAGCACTGGCGTCAAAGTAATCAACGTAGTCCCTCCCCAAAATTTGCTAACCTAGTGCCAAAATTTGAAACAAATATCTCAAGTGAGACATTTTGGGACCATTTATCTGCCATCATTGATTCAACACTGACTTAACATCAGATGTCGCAATGAATTTTATCGTTTTCTTTCCCACCTCTCTCTGTTAATGTGTGTGAGCATATATCTCTATGTGTAAGTGTTTATGTCAATCGTGTCCAATTAATAAATCATGTCTCCCTCTTTCCCTCACTCATTCACCATTTACATCGTGGGTTTCCCAATCCCTTCCATTACTGTTTTATTCTGGTGAGTGGACCCCTACATAGAAACCTCTTTATGCAAAATATTAGAGAAAAGAACCTAGCTGTTTCATGCAAATATTAACAAAAACATACATCAAAAGCAAAATTTTTTCAGGGGCCCAAAAAATATTATCATGGATCCACAATTTACTATTTTGTTGAGTGGACCCCAAAAGCCTTATATGGACTATCAAGGCCCATACAGACCCCAGTTGAGAACCACTGATCGACATGCACACGCATGTGTGTGTGCATGGTGCGTGTGTATTGTATGTGTGCGTGTGTGTGTGTGTTAGTATGCCTCAAGTGCCAAACTGTGCTGTCGCAAAAACAGGTTCGATGTCCAACCTGTTTTACCAAACCATCAACATCCTAACAGCCTTGCACAGTTGCTTAAATCTATTCTCCAACACCATCAGTCCCCTTCCCTTGTCACTAACCCCATGTGCAGCTTCCATAAAACTAAGACCTAATGGAGACTTGATCTCAAGCACTTGAGAAATTTGGCAAAAACAAGGTTGTTTCACTTGGCATCGCAAAAACATTCAACCATGTCTGGCATGAGAATCTCCTAGCTAAACTACTTATGGAATCGATATAACTTGATTTTTTGAATTGGAAACTTCCTGTCGGATCACACCATCACAGTTTGCAGCAATAAAGCTCTCTCTCTTTCTCTCTCTCTCTCTCTCTCTCTCTCCGACATCAATACCCTATCAACTTTGATCTACCCAACGGTTCAGTTCTGACCCCTCTCACACACACACGCACTTCAAATCTCTTCTGTATACCAATGATCTTTTTTGTCATCACCTCCAACAACACCCACTCCAATGCAGGTATTACCACCCACCCTTAATTCTTTTCTGACCTTTCGTGCAAACAGACATCATCCATATGCACTTCATGCCATTTTTCAATGAATACATTGTTATTCCATAATCATTACCGTCAGCACGCCGGGCGAAATGCTTAGCATTATATTTCATCTGTCTTTACGTTCTGAGTTCAAATTCTGCCGAGGTCCACTTTGCCTTTCATCCTTTTGGGGTCGATAAATTAAGTACCAGTTGCGTACTGGGGTTGATCTAATCAACTGGCCCCCTCCCCAAAAATTTTGGGCCCTGTGCCTAGAGTGGAAACAAAAAAATAATTACTACCATCATCATTATTATCTAACATCCATTTTCCATGCTGGCATGAATTAGATGGCTGACAAGAGCTGGTGAGCCAGAAGACTGCACCAGCTCCAATATCTACCTAGTGTGGTTTCTACAGCTGGATGCCATTCCAAATCCCACATCCTATAGTGTACTGGGTGCTTTTACATGGCACCAGTACCTGTGAGGTTACCAACTAGCTCACAAGACAAGACCTCTCAATTTAGTGGGGACACTGAAGGAGGTAGCTTTATGTCAGGTGATGAGAGGTTAATGCAGTGGTTGTCAACCAGGGTCCATATAAGATTTTGTACTTAAAAATTATGCCCAAAGAATTGGTTATATTTCTACAATACACAAAATATCTCTGTTACTCTATTACAAGTTTCAGTCATTTGACTGTGGCCATACCGGAGCACCACCTGTAGTCGAACAAATCGACCCCAGGACTTAGGTTTTGTAAGCCTAGTACTTATTCTATCAGTCTCTTTTGCTGAACCACTAAGTTTCAGGGACATAAACACACCAACATCGGTTGTCAAGCAATGGTGGGGGGGACAAACACAGACACAAAGACACACACACATAAATACATATACATGTGTGTGTATATAAATGACTGAAACAAGTAAAAGAGTAAAAGAGTAAATAACATAAGTTAGAAAGAAATTCACTTATGGTAAGAAAGGGGAATCTAAAAAGAAAATGAAACAAGTCGTCAAACAGCCCACTCCGAGAATACTGACGATGTAAATTGGGATATAGATATTATTTTTGGCATCTAATGAAAAAGATTTCCTTCAAGAGCTATTTCCAGAGTGGTAGGAGACAAAAGCTGAATTCGATTCAATTAATTGATTTTATTATATTCCACCCCTCTTCTCATTGGTTATTCTTTAATTTTATTAGAATTATAGAACATGTCTTTGGCTCATTGATAGAGAAGATATATGATGAAAATAAACAACATAAATTCATAAACAAGTTTGCTTCTCTTTTTTTAAATTGTTTCGAACATTATAGGGGGGGGGGGAAGAAAAAAAGTTACTAAATGCCAAGAACAACAACGAGAATTCTATTTACAGAGCAAAATTTAAAAATCTATGTTGCAGCACAAATCAGACTCCTTGCAGAGCGCTTCCGAAAATAGGGTGGTAACTTTTTTTTTTTTCTTTGTATTTTTGAAGTTATAATAAATATTGTATATGCAAAGACAAACGAATGCAAAATAAATATATAATTAACACTGGGTTGGAAAACAAATAATTTAATAGTAAATTTTCATAAACCAAGATGAAGTATTGCATTATAAATAAACTGATTTAGATCAAATGCCAATATGAATATATTAAAATAAAAAGTATATAAAGTCACTGACTTGCTCATTCTAATTCATTCTTTTGAAAGAAGTAAATAAATTTTGTGTATGTGTGTGTGTGTCTATATATATATATATATATATATATTGATAGAAAAGGTAAGACAATAAAAGAAAGAAAGAGACCTCGATATTATGTAAATAGAGGAATTTATCTGTAAATAATGTGACAATTATTCAGTACCCATGATAAAACTCTGAGTTTCGGATGCCAGGGTGGAAACGCACACTGCCATCTCTTCAGTTATCTGGCCATCGAAGATATATAGATATATAGATATATGCATATAATGTTGCCTTGAGGAACATTATAGAAATAGGGAAGTTGTAAAGGACCAAAGCTTCTGCTTTAAATAAGCAAATACCTGTGAGTGTGTACATATTTCTACATATAATGTACACACACACACACACACACACACATTTATAGGTTTGCATCCTTGTATACAGGATACAAAAAGTACTCTTTTTAATATTTACACAACTTGCAGAATCAGAGAAATGGTCTATATATATAGGCGTAGGAGTGGTTGTGTGGTAAGTAGCTTGCTTACCAGCCACATGGTTCCGGGTTCAGTCCCACTGCGTGGCACCTTGGGCAAGTGTCTTTTACTATAGCCTCGGGCTGACCAAAGCCTTGTGAGTGGATTTGGTAAACGGAAACTGAAAGAAGCCCGTCGTATATATGTATGTGTGTGTGTGTGTTTGTATGTCCCCCCAACATTGCTTGACAGCCGATGCTGGTGTGTTTACGTTCCCGTAACTTAGCTGTTCAGCAAAAGAGACCGATAGAATAAGTACTAGGCTTACAAAGAATAAGTCCTGGGGTCGATTTGCTCGAATAAAGGCGGTGCTCCAGCATGGCCACAGTCAAATGAGTGAAACAAGTAAAAGAGTATATATATTGAATGATATGGTACTAAACCATTTGGTAACATCTTAGACATGTTTTGAGAATGGAAACTTTCAAGTGAATTAAAAATCGAGATTAAATCCTTCTTACTTCCGTCTCAGCTGTATACCTAACCAAACACAAGAAGATGCCCTACTTTAGTTATGAAAGTCAGTGGCAGTCAATTCAAACTGGTTCAACTTCACTAGCGCCATATGAAGAGCCGACTGATCTATCAACAAACAAGACAAAAACTCAAAACTTAGCAACCTAGTTGGTAAAGATATTACAATCTACACAGACGCACGCTTCTAGCTTTATACAGATACTATAACAATACGTTATAAGATATTGAATCTATTTTCATTCTATATCGACCACTTTGTTAATTTAACCATTCTTTTTCCGATGTTGAAAAATAAAATTATTTGAGAGAATTCTTAAATAATCAAATAAATTATGTATTAAT
Source organism: Octopus bimaculoides (assembly GCF_046866305.1). Taxonomy (NCBI): domain Eukaryota; kingdom Metazoa; phylum Mollusca; class Cephalopoda; order Octopoda; family Octopodidae; genus Octopus; species Octopus bimaculoides. The sequence continues at coordinate 11,288,649 of NC_142936.1, read as the reverse complement.
AGTTTGCAATTCCAAATGTTAAGTTAATTTAGATGTATGTTCTTCAAATAGGAAAACAAAACAAAACAAAAGACGTAGCAACACCATGTTAGATTCTACATAAATACAACAGGATATATTGATTGGCGTGTCTGTGTAAAATATTAAGGCTTGTTGAGTTAATAAAGCATTGAAGCATGAAAGAGAACCAGTTTGTTAAGGACAGTAATACTAGCAAGATACAAATAAAAATAAAAATAAAAAAAGCAAAAGCTATTCAAAGGGAAATAACCTCTTTCTTATCAGATATCACTGATAGCCTGAATAATTTTGGTTAAACTTTTAATTACTGGTTTTCATTAATTCAGTATCTGAGGAATGAAAGTATCAAAGTCTAAACATAAGGGGAGAGGGTGAGATATTTATATTTTATTTATTATGTATAAGAAATTTCTAGGTTGGTAGAAGGTCGATGGCTTCTGAAAACACTCAAAACATTTCATAAACAAAAATAACTATAGAAATGAAGTTTTGTATAAAAAGGTATATGTTTTGCTCTCTTAGCTTTATTCCAACCAAAATGATTATCGAAATACATAAAATATATTTGAAAAGCTTTTCATATGAAAAGAGACCATAAAAAAGAAAACTACTACAGAGCAAAACGTAGCACGTGGTCTCATGAGAG
>NC_142936.1:11267982-11282982 GCF_046866305.1 Octopus bimaculoides | reverse complement strand
GTAATATTTTCTTCAACTATGCAAATCCCGTAGTATATTAAGAGAACCATGTTACCACATAATTATTTTTCTTGCCTCAGAGCTGAGCCAATTTTCTTTTTACCAACCATGGTATATCCCTAGACAGAATTACATATAAAATGGTTGTGTATTAAGTATTAAAAAAAGCACAATTATTATCAGCAATCATGTAAAAAGCACCTGTACAACATCACATAAAATACACCTGTATTAGCACCGCCTAAAAAAAGCATTTATGCTGGTGCCACATATAAAGTACTCGTGATGGAACCAAATAAAAAGCACTCACTGCACTCTATAAAGTGTTTGGCATTAGGAAGGGCATCCAGCCATAGAAACCATCCAACCGATGCCAGCTTAGAAAACGGACATTAAATGATAATGATGATGATGGTGATGATGTTGTAGTACTCAATGAAGTTTGGGCTTTCTCTAGTTAATCATGAGAGCAACGCCCCAACCACTGGGCGGTCATAACAGTATTATAACCCTCGTGGGAGAGTCATAATACTGTTACTAAAAACACACACACACATTGGTTCTATTTCACTTTGTTCATCATTATAAATCAATTATTTAACCATTTAACCAACTAACTAATCAATTGTTTTATTAATTGTTTAGTCAATCAATCAGCTAGGTTGATAATGAAATAGTATACTGAGCTCTTTCCTAATTTTCCAACTCAGTGTCCAAGATCAAATCCAATTGAGAAACCAGGCCCATTAATAATCTAAATGTTGTTGCTATGACAATGAAACAGTTGTAACATTTGAGATTTGGAAAGCAGATGTAGAATTTAAGAGAGGAAGGGAAAAAAAACTATAAAATAAAATAAAGGATGAATATGGTTTCAAAAAAAAAAAAAGAAAGAAAGAAAAAAGCAAGATGTTAGTTATTGACAATAATTTCCACATAGCCACAATGTCAGGAAGATGGATTTACTTATGTATGTATAAAAAGGAAGTTAGTAGCAACTCAATACTTTGGTGAATAATACAAGCAGTTGGTTCATAAAAAATGCAGTGGCATTACTGATAGACTTGTTGCACAGTAGCTCTTTAAATGGCTCAAAACATGATGCTTCCAGTCTGTGTTCAAAGACCATAGCCTGCAATAGCAGAACACTATACGCAGTAGGTAAGTTCTGTTGCCAAGGAGACTAGGATCAATGCTGAAGAAACAAACAAAATACTGTAACCAAGACTTGTTAATTGGAAAGAGCTAATACAACTTCAGTTCATTTCCATACGTACAACGACAGGACTTGGAGACTACTATAATATGCAGGTGCAGCCATAACTGTGTGGTTACAAAGCTTGCTTCCCGACCATGTGGTCTTTGGGTTCAGTTTCACTGTGTGGCACCTGGGTAAATGTTTTCTATTACAGCCTCAGGCTGATCAGAAACTTGTGAGTGGATTTTTTTAGATGGAGACTGAAAGAAGCTTGTGATGTATGTATGTGTTTGTGTGTGATGAAAGGCAAAGTCGACTTCAGCAGAATTTGAACTCAGAACATAAAGACGAACAAGACACCGCTAAACATTTTCCCCAGCATGCTAACGATTCTTATTTCTTTATTGCCCACAAGGGGCTAAACATAGAGGGGACAAACAAGGACAGACGAAGAGATTAAGTCGATTACATCGACCCCAGTGCATGACTGGTACTTAATTTATTGACCCTGAAAGGATGAAAGGCAAAGTCGACCTTGGCAGAATTTGAACTCAGAACATAAAGACAGACGAAATACCGCTAAGCATTTTGCCCAGCATGCTAATGATTCTGCCAGTTTGCTGCCTTATGGGAAAAGTTACAATATTAGTAACAAGAACTCATGTCAGACAATCAACATTTTAGTTAATCAAGTACATGCATAGCTCAATTTATGTCAGTAATTGGTCCCAAGACATCCACTCAAAAAAATTTCTTTTAATTTATTAGTTCATATTTGTTTTAATAAATGGTTTGTACACCATTTTCACATGCATCTTATTTCATTTTGCATTTCAGTATTGGATTTTAGGCATTTTTAAATTTCTAATTTTGATGCTTTTAAATATATTCACTGATAAATTGACTAAAGTTGAGGTTTATTTATTTCCATTAATTACCAAAAAAAAAACCATGTGAAGTTGGAAAAGACATAACTTGTAATGACGTAAATTGAGGTATTCCTGTATAAGTAAAGAACCGATTTTAATTTAACAAAAATTATTTCATCTATTGAAAGTAGGCTTTAACAAATAAATACAGTTCTACTGAAAATGTAAGAAATACCTCAATTCAAAACCCTATTCTATTCTAGAGAATAAAAACTTATTTTTAAAAATCGAATTAACAATTTTAGTTTCTCAATAAATAGTTTTTACCATTTTAAATGAAGCATATTCCCCTCAAATAAATGTAAATAATGGTTTAAAACTGATATTATCGATTACCAAAAGGAATTATATTTAAGAATGAGATAATCTTTGGCAAAGACCAAGAGAAAATGTTCCAGGAGTTTGCCAAAAATAATCTTCTGTTGCTTTATCCATAATTAGAATCAATATCTCTAAGTTAATTTCTCCACAGTCCTTTCTTCACAAAATGTAGAAAACATTTCCAGATTAATGATCTATTTGGTAATTAAATTTTTTATAACACCAAAAAAAAAAAAAGGAAAAAAACAAATAAACCAAATTCTCATTAGAAAAAAAGAAAGAGAAAAGAAAATACCTATTTCGATATACATAAAATAATTATTATATATGTGAAAATTAATCAATAAAGAAGAAATGAGGAGATAAATCTGTAAAGTATGACAGGAAGTTACTAGTGACCTAACACCCAAGTGAAAAAAGAGATTCAAAAGATATTATATATAAAATTACCAGTAGTTTTCACTTCTTGCTATAAACCTATGGCTGGGAAAATCTGAACAGATAAGAAGAGGTTCTCCATTTAATTCTATTGATAAGATAGATTAAACTCGACCAAATTTAGAATCTCATCTAAATAGTTGACACAGAACATTGTCTTGATGTTTAAAAAAGAAAAAACAGATAAACATAAGTATTCATAAGATGTTATCAATGCAACACACCAAGGTACAGGTATGTACGTGAGGTAAGAATCTTGTTTACCAACCATATGGTTCCAAGTTCAGTCCCGCTGTATGGCACTTTAAGCAAGTGTCTCCTACTATAGCTCTGGGCCAACCAATGCCTTATGAATGGATTTGGTAGATGGAAACTGAAAGAAGACTGCTGCATATGTTTGTGTCAAATTGCCTTGACATTAAATGATAGCTATAAATGATAGTCACTGTCATACAAGCAGAGTCGTTCGTTTTCAATATTCTGCTAGATGTCTGGCTTTGAAAAAAATATTTAGCTTGCTTGGAAACAGGTGGGGGATGACAAATAGAAGAGTATCAGACCATAGAAAATCTGCCTCAAGAAACTCCATCTGACCCATGCAACCATATAAAAGTGGACATTAAAGTGATGATAATTACGTCAAGTAGGATACTCAGAGTTAAGACAAATGCAACAGATACTGTTTGGCACTCCACTATTTCAAGTTCAAATTCCACTGAAGCAACTCACAGGTCAAAGTCAGTACGTCTCCTCCACGGTGCCACTGGTGACATCCTCTGAGCCAAGTGAGTGGGCTTCCACCTGGCAAGTGGCGGTCCACCTTAAACAAAATTACCCCATGGCATCCAGATCAACTGGAACCCTCGACGTCGTAAGCGACGGAGTGCCAACAACAATTGTGGTGAAATAGTAATAGTAGTAGTAGTAGTATTGTCTGGTGTAACTTAAGACTACTAGAAGGTATAATGATGCTAATGTACCTAGATATATTATGCAGATACATATAGACGTGAAAAGCACAGAACAAAGATAGAATCTGAACAGGATATAAATAAACAGGGACACAACATGTGATATATAAACATTGATATCATATAATAGGATATAGTCATTGATAGATCGCAGTGAGATTGCAGTCATGGCTGATGCCAGTGTTTCATAACTGGCACCTATGCTAGTGGCATGTAAAAAGCACCCACTACACTCTTTGAGTGGTTGGTCTAAGGAAGGGCATCCTGCTGTTGAAACAGTGCCAAATCAGATTGGAATCTGGTGGAACTGCCCGGCTTACCATTTTTCAGTCAAACCATCCAACTTATGCCAGCATGGAAAGCTGATGATGGTGATGATGATGATATATATGGTATGGGTTTTATCTGATATTAATATAAGAACATTTATCTAGCATTAACATAAGGATATGTACATTGGTAGAGGGTTTAGCTAATAATTACCAACCCCAGTACCTGATTGGTTCTTTATTTTTATCAACATCCAGAAAGATTAAAAAAGAAAAAAAAAAAAAATCAACATTCATAGGATTTGAACCCAGAATATAAAGCAACATAACTATATCTAACAAAGCATGTTATCCACTTCTCTACCAATTCTGTCATCCACCACGTTCCTAAAATTAAAATAACATCAACTAAAATTTGTTAGTAATAGTAATTTTTCGTAACAGACAGTAAAGAAGGTTGGCATGTCCAGACAGCTTGAAGCCATGACTCGTTTTTAATTTCTAGTAACTGTAGTTACATGCATACATGATGAGACAGCTGCAACAAATTATGAATATCACTCTGTTTGACAAGATCAGGAATGAAGAGATCTTCTGGTATGCTGGTCTGCTTCCTTTGATGGAAATCCTCGTTTGAGAGAAATTTATGTTGGTTGGAGGACACACGCAGAATAGACAACAGCAGATTCCCCAGACAACTCATTTACTCCCAACTACGCAAGGGGGAAAGAAAACCATGGAAGACGCAGACGGAGATTCAAAGATAATGCTAAAAGAAATATGAAGTGGAAAAGAAATGATCATAATAAGTGGCAAACTCAAGCGAAAAACCAACCAGTATGGAGAGAAAACTTATGAAGTCATGTCAAAGATATTAACAGATGACTGACTACAGATAATAACTGGGGTGAAATGACTCCAATAAGAGTCATTTTATTACAGTTATACAACTAAAGCGTGGAGGCGCAATGGCCCAGTGGTTAGGGCAGCGGACTCGCGGTTATAGGATCGCGGTTTCGATTCCCAGACCGGGCGTTGTGAGTGTTTATTGAACGAAAACACCTAAAGCTCCACGAGGCTCCGGCAGGGTTTTGGTGGCGAACCTTGCTGTACTCTTTCACCACAACTTTCTCTCACTCTTACTTCCTGTTTCTGTTGTGCCTGTAATTCAAAGCGTCAGCCTTGTCACACTCTGTGTCACGCTGAATATCCCCGAGAACTACGTTAAGGGTACACGTGTCTGTGGAGTGCTCAGCAACTTGCATGTTAATTTCACGAGCAGGCTGTTCCGTTGATCGGATCAACTGGAACCCTCGACATCGTAAGCGACGGAGTGCCAACAACAACACAACTAAAGCACCAGCAAAAGTATGAATGTCACACAATCTATCTCTGTATGTTCTCTTGAAATTACAGGAGCCTTAAAATATACACAGTAAAAGACTGAGGTAGAGTTTGATGGCATCAAAAGTCCACTTTCGATAATCTTTTAACTTTTCAGATGTTAAACAACCTCTATGTTAGTGTGTGTGTGTGTGTGTGTGTGTGTGTGTGTGTGTGTAATAAATGCGGGAAATGGAAAATGGAGTTAGCAAAATTCTTGCTAACTCCATTTACCATTTCCTTCATTCATTATAAACTCAACAAATGGTGCATAATTCTTGTCATAGATCCAGAGTGATATCATAACTTATATCATAACTGGTGATATCATAACTTATATCATAACTGGATGACATCAGGTAGCCTAAACGGGGGAAAGTGCTTTAATCAGCATACTAATAACCATATATAAAAGGTCCAAATAATTACTTGGGGGGGGACTGTGTGGTAAGTAGCTTGCCTACTGACCACATGGTTCCAGGTTCAGTCCCACTTCGTGGCACCTTGGGCAAGCAAGTGTCTTCTACTATAGCCTTGGGCCTGCTTGAGAAGGCCTGGCAGGCCAAGTGAGACTGTAACCATGGCTTATGCCAGTGCAGCATAACCAGCCCATTTAAGAGCATCCTTCAATCATTGGGCGATAAACTGTGCTTGCGAAGACCTGTTGAGTCAAGTGAAGTCATTGTCGTGGCCAATGACAGTGCCACCCGATTGGCACCCATGCCAGTGGCACGTAAAAAGCACCATTCAAGCGTGGTCAATGCCAGTGCCGCCTGACTGGCTCCCATACCGGTGGCACATAAAAAGCACCATTCAAGTGTGGTCAATGCCAGTACCACCTGACTGGCTCTCGTGCCAGTGGCACGTAAAACGCACCTACTACACTCTTGGAGTGGTTGGCATTAGGAAGCGCATCCAACTGTAGAATCTTTGCCAGATCAGATTGGAGCCTGGTGCAGCCTTCTGGCTTGCCAACCCTCAGTCAAACCCATGCCAGCATGGAAAATGGATGTTAACTAGTGATGATGATGATGATGATGATACATACACAATATACAGTGACCCGAAAGTAGGTTTACAGTTGTTACATAGGCACTTTAAATTTCTTTTAAAACATTTTATTACACTTAAATTTCTATCTTACAATTAAGTAAATTAGCGTAGAATAATGGTTTCATATTTTTATATAATTAAGATCTAAACTGTTAATATATGAATACAAAAGAAGTAGCACACACACACACACATCTACATATAGATATGTGTGGGTGTATGTGTGTGTGTGGGTGTATGTGTGTGTGTGGGTGTATGTGTGTGTGTGTGTGTGTATATATATATAAAGCAAATAAGTGACTTGGTGCCTCAACTTAAGTACCTAATTCAACTGAATCTTAATTTATACACACACACACACACATATATATATACACACACACACACACACACACACATATACGGGGCGTCCACAAACTCTGGGTACATGGGGATTAATACGTACTTTAAGAAATTATTATTTCTTATATTTAATTGTTTCTGTTATGATTTTATTTACTCCATGTACCCAAGCCTCGTGGACACCCTGTATATATGCATAAACATATCTAAATACACACACATAATATATACATAACATACAAGCACACACACACACACACACACTGACCTTTATCACCCAACAAAAGATAGTTAGATCACTATCTCACCAGCACACCTATTTACAGAAACAAGAATCACTAATGGCACAATAGTAAAACCCCCACATAGTTTCGTCCTTCTAGTTCAACCGACTCTCAGAAGAATCCAGCTACACCCCATCCTCGCTCTTCTCTAATGAAAGGTTTCTTTCATTCCAAACGAAATATTCTTGTCTGAAGCAAACTGTCACCAAATTAATTCAAGCTCTGCACAGTCACTGCAACATTAAAATAACTTACTATGCCATGTTTGGCAAACCAGACAGTCAAACCAAACACATAAAAAAACTCTAATAACAATTAGAAGACAACAGAGTTGTTACAAGAGAAATACAGCAAACGACAACAACTTACCACATTACCACATTCAAATAACCACTCCTGATCACTCACCAAATACATCGCAACTTAAATTCCTCATTTCTCTTTCCTGACACTTACCCATCCCTAGAAACATAATCTGCCACTTGCTGCCGGCACCAATATTTTGTAACTCCTCCTTTTTTTATTTTTTCGACTCTAAACTCGATGACATCAGACATCAACTACGAAATACCATGACTACAACGTGCTTTCATTTCACATCTTCGCAACCGAGACTTGTTAAACAGAAACAGGATAAAAGTGGAAAAAGAAAACAGATATGATGAACAGATTCACAGTAGAGCATTTTGCTATATGTCCCAATGTTATATCATCTCCTCAGTCTCTACCCTGCTTAGTTGAGGGGTTTTATCTTGTAGGTACTTGGGGACCTCACCAGAGCTGGCAGTGCGTAAAAAGCACCCAGTACACTGTTAAATGATTGACACTAGGAAGTGTATCCAGCTGTAGAAACCATGCCAAAGCAGGCATAAAACCTGGTGGAGTCCTCTGGCTCGTCTGTTCTTGACAAACTGTCCAACCCATGCCAGCATGGAAAAAAAAAAGGACCTTAAATGATGTATCTGCATTTGTGTGTACTCTTGTCTTGTTGTAAACGAGCATCACAGTCATACAAGCAATGTTATTTTTGTTTCCAGTCTTCAATAAAAAAAAACATGTCCGGCCAGAAGAAAATGTTACCTTGCTTGGAAACCAGTGAGAAAACCAATGAGGATTGGTGATAAGAAGAGGATCTGGCCTTAGAATAATCTGTCTGAACAAACTTCATCTGACCCGTGAAAGCATGGAAAAGTGGATATTAATTGATGAAGATTATCATAAAGGAACAGAACTAAACCACTGAAAACCTTTAACATAAAACAACATCTTCTTCATGCAAACTAAGTCTTAAATACTAACATATCCTGATCTTATAATCAATTGAGTTTTATAACTGAGTTTTTTCTAAGACTAATCTCCAAGCTCAGTTGACAAAATTTAACCTTTTGGCTAACTAGAGATTGCAACTGTTTGGTTTCCATACAATGGTTTTCCTAACACAGTAAAAGAGTTTATACATTAGATGTGGGAGTCTGTCAGCTTGCCAAAAACACAGTAAAAATATCTTTATCCTTTCATTACATTGCTACAACAGTATTGAATTTCTTTCAACACATTTTCTCCAAACTTGAACAAGGCCAAATTTCTCTTTATAAGGAATTTTCAATGTTGTAACAAACTAATTAACATGTTTTCCTTTTACCTTTGGCCTTCTCCATTTCAGAGACAGATTACATATTTTAAATTTCTTGTTGTGTTCTTCGATAGATTCTACAAATAGAATCAGTTCAAGAGTGTTCATGGACACCAGTCCAAAATTCAATTAGAAAGACATCAAAGTCCAAATTGTAAAAAGTAATGGGTTTAAAATAGAACTTCAGTAGTGCCAAATATCTACTTAATAATTAACATATTAAGATGAATTTCTGAAAATATATATAAATTTATATTTTTAAAATCTGGTGTTTTTAACTGCTTACAAAGTCAATAAATACAAAGAATAATAATATTTCTATGGAGATTAATTTCCATTTACATATGAAGAAAATTAATTAGTGAAACAAGTTAGAGAATAATATTTGTGTTTATTTACACATTCAATTAAGAGCTTTTGTAAGTCTTTGTGGATTAGGAGGATGGGAAAATGAAAAGTACTGATTCCAGTAGCATTATGCCTAAGACCGTTTACTTCAAAGGCATTGGTCATAGTTCCAGCTAACTTCCAATCAGTTGTCGAGCACACTAAGTGAAGGAGGACAGGATAAACTACCTGCATCAACTTGCTATAAAAGCAGGTAGTAATTTTACCTTGTTCTTAGGTTTAGTGCAAGTTTTGAAGAATGCAGTTTGATTTTAACAGTTATTTTTTCAAAGCTATAATGAAAGTGACAAAGGAGCATATTTGGCATAATTTTCTTTATGAATTCAATAAAGCAACAATGCAACAGAAAGTGCGAGGAATATTAATGCAGTATATGGGGATCAGACAACAAGCATAAGCCAGTGTCAACACTGGTTCCAGAAATTCTGAGCTAGAAACTACAGCCTAGAAGACGAGCCTAATCCTGGAAGATCTGTAGAGCTCGACGAGGATGTCCTGCAAACCCTGATGGAACAAAATCCCATCGTAACTGTTGAGGAACTAGCAGAGAAACTTGGATTTCGTCATTCAACCATTTGTCAACACCTGCATGCTATCAGAAAAGTCAGCAAATTGGGTCAATGGGTTTCTCAAAAACTTTCCAAGTCTAATCGCATGCAGAGACTGAATTTATGCTCTTCTTTGCTGTCACGTTTCACCAATGAACTTTTGTGAGACCGAATGGTGACTGGTGACAAGAAACGGGTTCTCTATAAAAATGTCAAGCACTAAAGACAGTAGGTGGGGACAGGAGAAACACTGACACCCCAGGCTAAAGAAGGTCTTCACCCACATAAGGTGTTGTTATCTGTTTGGTGGGATATAAAAGGTTTAGTACACTTTGAACTTTTAAACTCAAACCAAATGATAACAAGGAAGATCTACTGCAATCAACTTGAGGGGCTTAAGTCAGTGCTAGAAGAAAAGCGACCATCTTTGGTATCAAGACGAAAGGTACACCATTTTGAGCGTGGCCGTTGCCAGTACCGCCTGACTGGCCCTCGTGCCAGTGACATGTAAAAGCACCCACTACACTCTCGGAGTGGTTGGCGTTAGGAAGTCAAATCGTCCAACCCATGCTAGCATGGAAAGCGGACGTTAAGCGATGATGATGATGGTGATTTACATTATTTACATTTGATGGATATTTGTCTTCATCTTGTTTGTTGTTAACACAACATTTCGGCTGATATACCCTCCAGCCTTCATCAGGTGTCTTGGGGAAACATCGAAAAATACCTTAGGAATGAGAACCCAGGTTCGAAATTTCCCCAAGACACCTGATGAAGGCTGGAGGATATATCAGCCGAAACGTTATGTTAACAACAAACAAGACAAGGACAAATATCCGTCAAATGTAAATAATATAAATAATGAACTCACCTTTATGCTGAGTACCAGAGAGTACATAGAGCAATATGTTTGGAAGAGCTTGGGTGAACGTAAAACTAGTATCCCAAGAATCCATTCAATGGAGTCAAACAAGTTCAGGATTGTGAAGCAATATTCTTAACCAATTGAACATGTCTGTGTTCACTGTAGACTAAAGATAGGTTTTATCCTTCATCTACTTGACTTTACAGGAACCAGATATATGTACCAGTTCTATAGATATCTGAAGTTCATTACAATATACACTCTCTCCTCTCTCTCTCTCATTCTCTCTGATTAGAATAGTCATCTATCTCCCCTACAGCAAGACCCCTGTCTCGGTCCCTCTTTCATACTCTAATCTCTCATCACTAGGCACAAAGCCACCTCCCTCAATACTATTTCCACTTCAGTTGAGGGGGGTCTTACCTTGCAAGTTACTTTGTGACCTCACTGGTGCTGGTGCCACAGTAAAAGCACCCAGTACGTTCTGTAAAGTGGCTGGTGTTAGGAAAAGCATCCAGCCATATAAACCATGCCAAAGCAGATGGAACTCAGCACAGCCTTCTGGCTTGTCAAACCATCCAACTCATGCCAGCATGGGAAGCAGACATTAAATGATGATGATGATGGTGATGATGATGATGACGATGATGATGATGATGATGCATCAAGCTGTATACACCAGCCTTGTAGATACTTGAGGTTCATTACATTATTTACTCATCATAGCACACCATATGTATGAGTCCTTTGCTCATCGTAATGCACTATATGTACGCATTGGCCCTTCCTTTCCCCTTCATAATGCACCAGACATATGCACTAGACATACGCACTAAACATATGCACCAGCCCTGTAGATACCCCGACGTTTGTTACAAAATTTACTCATCATAAAGTTGCACAATATCAGAAATGACTTTGACTAGATGAGAGACTTTTGATATATTTTCTGATACAAAAATAAATAACTTCAACCTTTTCAACACTGGAACACAATCCTTCATGATAAATTAGCAATTTTCATAACAGCAAATTAAAAAAAAAAAAAAAGAAAGAAAGATAAAAAAAAAATTAAAAAAAAGAAATATGCAAAGCAATATTTGAAAATGAATAATGTAAAACAGCCAGTTGAATTGTAAATAAGAAGTAAAGGAGAAACAGAAACAGCAAGTAATAAAATAAATGACAAACAGTAATGAAGAACAGAGAATTCTAATGACAAGTGAGGTAGAATTAGTTATAAATAAAGCAGCATATAATTCAATTATTTTTTTTTTTCCCTGTCATCATTTGACAACAGATTCAAAAACCAAGAGACTATTACAGACAACACCATTCAACAAGTTCACAGTTTGCTCACATTAAACAATTAAATCAGACTGGTACAAGTAGCAGAAGAATTCTAATAAGAAAATATTGAACAATTTTATATATACATATATATTGTTCTGGCCCTTTTTTCTCATACTTTACCCAGAGTTGCTCTGTGGTAAGTAGCTTGCTTACCAACCACATGGTTCCGGGTTCAGTCCCAATGCGTGGCACCATGGGCAAGTGTCTTCTACTATAGCCTCAGGCCAACCAAAGCCTTGTGAGTGGATTTGGTAGATGGAAACTGAAAGAAGCCTGTTGTATATATGTATATATATATATATATATATATATATATATATATATGTATGTGTGTGTGTGTGTATGTTTTCCCCCACAACATTGCTTGACAACCGATGCTGGTGTGTTTGCGTCCCCGTAACTTAGCGGTTCAGCAAAAGAGACCGATAGAATAAGTACTAGGCTTCCAAAGAATAAGTCCTGGGGTCGATTTGCTCGACTAAAGGCAGTGCTCCAGCATGGCCACAGTCAAATGACTGAAACAAGTAAAAGAGTAACCCCCCTCAATTCATCGTTTCCTCATGTAAAGTTTCTTCCCTTGGGATTTGCATGCAGGCTTGCAAGTTGCAACACGACCTCACTAGTGCTGATGGCACGAAAAACACCCCAGACACTCTGTTAAGTGGTTGACTTTAGGAAGGGCACCCAGCTGTAGAAACCATGCCAAAGCAGACACCAGAGTGCGATGCAGTTCTTGGGTCCACTGGATCCTGTCAAACCAGCCGACCCATCCATGAAAGCATGGAGCATATGCAATAAATAATGATGTTGATGATATTTTTATGCTTTAAGTCAAGGAGTCGCTAACACAGACACAAAGACACACACACACACACATATATACAATGGGCTTCTTTCAGTTTCCATCAACCAAACCCACTCACAAGGCTTTGGTCGGCCTGAGGCTATAGCAGAAGACACTTGCCCATGGTGCCACACAAAGGACTGAACCCAGAACTATGTAGTCAGGAAGTAAGCTTCTTACCACACAGCCACGCCTGCACCTATGTGGTGTTTATGTGCATGTATGTATGTATGTAGATGTGTGTATAAACAAACAAAGTAAGGTTGTAAATAATGCTGGCAGCAAATGTCAGCATTGTCTGCAAAAAAATGTTGCTTATAGGAGATGTCTGGGAAGAGAAGTGGTAAGGAAAGAAATTACATCAAAATGTTCGTAGAAATCAACAATGACAAAAAGAAACAAGCTTATCTTTAATTCAGACTAGAAAATTTAAACAAAGATTATTGACTATGATTGAAAGTTTCTGTCCTAACTATACACAGTTGATGAGTAGATAAATATTAATTATAATAATGGTATTGACAAAGAACTGACATGACAATGATAGCTGAAGCACAGTGATTAAGACCAAAAGCATCTGTTGTGATAGGTCTTTAGAAATATGGAACTATGGAAAAATGGAAAAGGAATATTGGAAATTAATGGTTGGCGTATCATTACTGTCGTCGTCGTTGTCATTTTTGCATCTTTTCTATGCATGCAAGGATTGGATGGAGTTTATTGAGACGGATTTTCTTCAGTATGATGCCCTCCCAGTCACCAACCCTCACCTATTTCCAAGTAATGTGATACTTCCCCCACCACCAGGTATGTTTTCACAGAATACTGAAAACAAAGGACACAGCTTATACGACAACATCATTTACAATTACCATGCAATGATACAAAAACACACACACATGCGCACACACAGATAGATATATCACAGGCTTCTTTTGGTTTCTGTCTACCAAATTCACTCACAAGGATACGGTAGAAAACAGTTGTCCAAGGTGCCACAGAGTGGGACTGAACCCACCAAAATGTGGTTAGAAGTAAACATCTTACCAGACAGCCATGCCTTTTGTCTATGTATTTCTTAAATTTATGACAACAGAACAGAGTTCCCTGAGATAGGGATTCTTCAGTTTCCATCAACTAAATTTTACTCACAAGGATTTTGTTGACCCGAGAGTATGGCAGTAAGCACTTGCTGAAGGTGCTGTCAAATAAAATTGAACCCAAAACCACAGTATATATATATATTAAAAAAGGGGAAAGCCGGTTTATGAGATTACCTTAGGTTTCCCGTCCGTAAAGTGTTTAGCTTTATGGCATATTGTCAGATCTTAAAATTCTGTTGGCCCGTAACCTCTTCAAAATACAGAGGGGGAAATACCTCACTACTCAAAGGTATATATATATATATATATATATATATATATACTACACTCTGAATCGTGGCAAGGTATGGAAGGTTTTCGGAGGACCAGAGAGATTATGTCTGGGTGGAGAATTATACGAGGTATAGTACTATACAGAATACCGAAAGGATCTTCACCTCTTACATCACACCTTTCTTCCTACTTCAACGCCGAGGTGGTATAATTTCCTGGGAGAGAAATAATTTTGCGGCTGAGGATAGCTTTACATTGTAAATTATACACATATTATATTATACACATATAAAGCTTGAAACACGTGTACCGCGGAATCCTTTGTAGTTTTGTTGTTATTTTTTGGATTTATAATTTATATATATATATATACTTTATTTAAAAGCAGCAGAAATATAACAAAAGACTGTTACTCGGAGTTTCACGTTTCCGTTCATCGGACAGTTTTGTTAGAAATGGGACATTTGTTAGAAATGTCCCACTACTACATATATACATATTTATCTGTATAGACACACACATGCATGCATATACATACAAGTTTCTTTCAGCTTCTATCCCTCAAATCATCTCATAAGGCTTTAGTAGGTCTGGGGCTGTAAAAGACACTTACCTAAGGTGCTATGTGGTGACACAGAGCCCAAAACCATGCAGATGGAAAGCAAACTACTTAACCACATTTGCCACATCTGCGGATAGAATGATGATAAATTCAGTATTGCACTGGTTACAAGTTTGAAATGGATATATACTGTAAACATGGTGCTGTCCTGTCAAATCTG
>NC_142936.1:11202982-11257982 GCF_046866305.1 Octopus bimaculoides | reverse complement strand
GATGAACAAGACAAAGTCAACCCTGAGATGAGATTCAAACATAATGTAAAGAAATATAACTAAAACTGCAAGATATTTGTCTGACTCTCTCCTCTAATTTTGCTAATCAATAATAATAATAATAATAATTGTTTCTAATTTAGATATAAGGCCAGCAATCTTGAGAAAAAAGGGTTAGTTAATACCATCATTCCCAGAATTTGACAGGTACCTTGTTTTATCAATGTTGGAAGTATGAAAGGCAAAGGTGAACCTTGGCAGGATTTGAACTCAAAACACAAATAGCTGGAACCTCGTCGTGTGTGTGCGCGCGTGCGTGGGTGTGTGTGTGGGTGTGTGTGTGTGTGTGTGTGTGTGTGTGTGTGTGTGTGTGTGTGTGTGTGTGTGTGTGTGTGTGTGCGTCTCTTCTCTCTTTCTCACACACAAGAACAAGTATTGTTCCTTGATGTGAAAACGACATCGTTTTGCTAATAAATTGTCAAGCAATGTCATATGGAATGTAAACAGACTCACTAACATGTGTCTGTGTGTATGTGTGTATAAACATATATGACAATCTTCCATTCAGGACATTGGTCAGCCAGGAGTCTATAGCAGGAGACAAAAATACTAGTCCAAAGTCCCATGCAGAAGAGTAGAACCGGAAACCATATGGTTAGGCACAAAGCAAATTCTGTATGCACACAACCATGCCTATGCCTAATGAAACAACATGAAACAACAGACTAACTTGACACCAATATCAACTGCAATTTTTAAATCATTCCACCCCACCAGTTATCAAGATGAAAAAAAAACAGAAACGCCTTTAACCCTTTAGTGTTCACATTATTCTGCCATAATTAATGCTTTTTTTTTCACATTGTTTTGAAGTAATCATGCATTATCTTGTAGCTATGAGATTTTGATGAGGTAGTTGTTAATTTTTAAAATGATATTGTAGGGTTTGTGTGAGAGACCAGATCTGGCGAGTTTGAACATAGAATAGGCAGAATACTTTTGGCCGGATATGGCCGGTTTAAATGCTAAAGGGTTAATTTGAGTCTCATAATTTCAATTATATATTTCCGGAAAATAGATTATTCTTCTGGTTTTCTGTAGAACAGTACAAGTACAGAAAGTGCTAAACTTGCCTCAAACATAGAATGAAGACAAGCATTTTCAGGATGTTAACATTAATATCATGAAAATATGAAGAATCTGTCCATGAGCAGGATTTGTCTGGAGATGTTGCCTCTGAACAGTTGATTCACAGTGGTTAACATAGTCACTTTGCAAATGACAGTTGGTTCTTGTAATTAACATAAACACATTTAGGTCACTCAAGTATTTCATTCCATATTCTTCAGTCTATTTCTAATTTCATTTAAGTATTAATAACTCACAGCAATTATTTAATTAATTTTACACACTGTATAGCAATCAAGTGGCTTTTCTGATTACCTATAGATAAGAACCATCTTCTCAAAACACCTGAGCAAAGTATATTTATAAAATTCATTTGTTAGGCAACAAAATTATGCTTCAGTCCACTTCCAATGCCATGTAGTAGGAAAATATACATAAGTTATATATAATCACAAGCCAGTCTGCTTTTTGCACAGAAACCAATAGGGCACTGATTATTTCACTAAAGCAATAGGATTTATCTATAACTTGGCGTCTCTCTTTCTTTCTCTCAACTATCTATTGCCTGCTCGTGACACTTCTTCATTCAATTCTTATCAACCATTCTTATCATACATTTTTATTGCTAACAAGCAACACTTGGTGCCTTTAACACCCAACCACAATCTAGATTGAAGATTTATATTACATATTCAACAAGTGCAAAGTAGGAGTTTGTGTCACAATTTTCCACTTTTAATTTTCAGCAAAAAAAAAAAAAAAAAAAAAAAAAATACACTTAAAGCTCAGAAAAAAATCATAGATCTCTTCAACATAACTTAAATCGTTTCAACAGCTTTTAGAATGTGAGTAGAATGTCATCGTTTTTGAGCTAGAAACAAAATGAACTGCTGTTGGAAATAGGTCTAAACAGCTAACTAGACCTTCAGGCATATGTGCCACACATATTGGAGGCCTATCCTCAATCAAATTACTATGTTATCTGTTTGTGTTTTAGGAAACAAATTATGAAGAATTGGATCCAACAATTTGAAGCAATTATCTCTTCTGCAATAATAAACAGACATAAAACAATTTTGCAAATGAAAATTAGCCAATTATACTACTAACCAAAGTTGTAGAGAGCCATCTGCAGTAAGATAACTAATATATTCTTCACTATACCTCTGTTCTGGTTATTTGACACCAACATCAAGGAACAGATTAAATTCATTTCCTACTACTACAAATTCTGTGCTAGAAATTATGGTACTATTTAGAATTATGTAACGTTGCTTTAAATTTCGCATTATTCCATGAAATTTGTTAGTTACAGAAGCACAAAATTTCTAATATATATATATATATATATCTGTTGTTGTTGGCACTCCATCGCTTACGATGTCAAGGGTTCTAGTTGATCCGATCAACGGAACAGCCTGCTCGTGAAATTAATGTGCTAGTGGCTGAGCGCTCCACAGACACGAGTACTCTTAACATAGTTCCTAGGGAGATTCAGTGTGACACAGAGTGTAACAAGGCTGACCCTTTGAATTACAGGGTCACACCTAATACCACCAAATTTCAAGAGGGGGAGTATAACAAAAGTTTTCCATTAAGATTTGTGATTAAATTAACGAGCAAGGTTAATATTTATAATGAATTTGCCATTTTCGATGGGTTTGCAGTGCATAGGAATAATATTACCTTATTTGGAAACAGATGAGATTTGGTGACGGGAAGAGCTCCAGCTGCAGAAAATTTTCCTCAATGAAGTGCATCTGACTCATGCAAGCATGAAAACTAAATGCCACTTAAGATATATCACATGACCACATAATCACATGACTGACCAGGCTATCAGATGTTGTTACACATTGCTGGTAACAATGCACTTTGCATCATTTTAGCCTTTCAATGACCCCGCCCTGCTGGATTGGTGAGCTGGCCAACATTCCCCACTGACTGAAAGGGCAACTGGAGCAATGTGAAATGAAGTGTTTTGCTCAAGAACACAACATGGTACCCAGGCAGGGAACTGAACCCACAATCTAGCAATTGTAAGTGCAATACATTAACCACTAGGCCACGTGCCTTCATGCTGATGACATACATATATATATGTGTGTGTGTGTGTGTGTGTGTGTGTGTGTGTGTGTATATTTATGTGTCTGTGTTTGTGTGTCCTCCCACAACATCGTTTGACAGCCGATACTGGTGTGTTTACATCCCCGTAACAGCGGTTTGGCAAAAGAACCGATAGAATAAGTACTAGGCTTACAAAGAATAAGTCCTGGGGTCGATTTGCTCGACTAAAGGCGGTGCTCCAGCATAGCCACAGTCAAAATGACTGAAACAAGTAAAAGAGTAGAGCCTTGGACACTACGCGTATTTTCTACAAGCCCTAAGTTCAGACATGTAATTAGTTATGGAATCCCTGAGTCTAGGAAAGCCTAAAAATCTAGAGACAGCCTCTTATTTGGACAGTGAAAAATTAAAACATGCAATAAAAAAAAACAGTATATAAGAACTTATCAAAAGGATTTCTTGTGTGTGTTTGCAAGTATAGCTAACTTTTCCATTGGAAACTATATTTATATAAACTAGGCTTCCTTCTTAGCCAGCAGGTAAAACAACCAGAACAAAACTCAAGTTTCTTTCAACTTAACAGTGTCAGCATGCTTCCACCCTCCTAGTCTATCATCTCGCAAAATAAAGACTCCCCATTCCTTAGCATGCTTCTACCCTCTTAGTTTATCCTCATCTATTGTCTCACAAAATACACAGACACTACGTTCCCTCTCAACTTCTCTTATGACTAGGTCTGCTTCATATATTGATTGTTACTTTCTGGATCCCACATCAACCATTCATAAAAGACAGCCTGCTGTAGGCTTTTTTTCCTTCTTTTTTTTCTATTACAGTAGGCTGTCTTATATGAACTACCCAACAACCATATATACTTTGTTCACTAACCCATCTCTTGTTTTTTCTGCAGTCTGGAACTTAGCTCTTCAAAAGAGCTTTCCTCCTTTATATTTCTTTCAACTACTCTTTAACTGTCTTTCTATATTTATTTACATAATTTAATTTACAATAACACAATTGGTTTTTATGCAATAACCTACAATACACCTCCACATGGAAACGGGTAGCTAGAATTAGCTCCATATATAATTATTTGTTCTTCACTGTTTCTAAAAAAAAAAATATAGAATTCAGCCAGAATTCTTTCAAAGTGAAAATATAACTAGCTCATATAAATGTTCTTACTTTACTTCATAAGCACTACATGGCTAGAAAAATATCAGCAGATTTACCAATACAGCTATTGAAATCGCCAACTACATTGTTTAATACTCATGTCATCTGGTTTTAAGTTGCTTAGTGTCTTAACTTAATTCTTTGCTTCAACAACTATGTGTGTATATTTTACACACACACAAGTTGGCATCTGTTAACCTACCATAAACAATGCCGATATTCACTTCGAATTACATCTATAACTTATGAAACCAAGCATTTTCGGAACAAAAACCAGGCTAACACACTCCAACCTCACCTCAGAACCTATCTACTTATTCACCTTACCCGTGATCATTCTTCCATAGAAAAACTTTTCAATCTATGACTGTGTGTGTGTATTATGCATAGAACGGCTACTTGGTCCAGTTCTTTACTGTTATAGTCCTGTCTTTTATGCTGTATAGTAAATAAAATAGACAAACAAATCGATAAAAAAATGTTATCACAAAATATGAAAGTTACTGGAGAAAAAAAACCCTTAAAATTTAACCCATTTAAAATTAAGAGTATAACATCCAGAATAAGAAAACAGTTATATATTGGTAATCTTAATTATATAATAGGATTTTCAAAAATAAAATAAAATATAAAATATCCCAATCAAACTGTATTTTGGTGAATAATCTTCGTTATGTAAAAGGAGGGAATACAGAAGAAAAACCTAACTTTAGAATGAGAGAGAATTTCTCTCCCACCTTTAAAAGCATGTTTCTATTTCATTAAATTCTGTAAATGTCTACGTGTCCTGATGTAGAATAAATAACTTAGAGTAACGTAAAATGGTAATTTAGCAGTGACTTAAGGAGCTAGCATAGTTGGGACATTTTATGTCAGAGACGTGGCAGGATTCCATCTGCCACACGCATACTTTATCAGGAACAGGTGTGATGTAATCTCAAGTTCTCTACAGATTTTTCGATTGAAACCAATGTTATATAACATAATATAGTTTATATATATATATGTATATATAGTATAATATCATATACGATCACGCATATATATATACACACACACATGAAATCGTAATGAAAATATACATAAAGGTAGAAACATACGTGTGTCTGTATGTGGATAAATTAATAAAATAAAAAAAAGAGGGGGGGGGTAAAACGAAACTATGTTAATGGTGGAAGATTGAGTAGGTTCTTGAATGGGATGAAGAATGACGAGATGCTGAATTAAATAAGAGGAGAGATATCCACCACCCCGGGTGGATGTCTCGCTAAGCAACACCTCAATAGTTTAGTGCCAGCCAAGGAGAGGAGGAAAGAAAAGACAGCAAAGTCGGCCAGGCAACGTCATTTTGCCGCAAAATTTAGGCCAAACAACAGAGTAGGAGATAAGCAGTTAGAGGAAAAAACCAGGACATACTACCAGACATGCCACTCACACGTACATCTCAATGGAGACAGACATGTGTGAGTAAGTATTATATATATATATATATATATAAACATACACGTGTTTAGATAGATAGATATATAAGCACACACATGTATGTATAAAGCTACCTTTAAAAGATTCTTATTATACTTCCAAAGTTATGAATGTTTCTATAAAAGGGGACTGCGAACACGGTTAGTGGGTAATGGAATAAAATTGTGGAATGATTTCAGGATCGTAAAGGATAAGTAACAACAAACTGAGAAATTCTAAAATACAAGTGATTTTAAAACTAAGGTCTTCAGAAGAATTGGAAAACCCGAAAGTTATGGACATTCTTTTTATTTAGCTTAGTATCGATGTTTATTTTTGTTGATTTTTATCAAAGAAAAATAGGAAGAAAATAAGGTGAGAACGAAACTGGTTATTCCTTGATAGTCTAACTATTATTAAACACTGGAGTTCCTTTCATGAAGAATCACAAAACGTGTTATTTTTGAAAGTTTGGTCCAAGTCTCTAAGGAGCGGGAAAACGTGCCCCCCCCCCTCCATCTCAGTGTTTAATAAACAAAACGGTAAAACAATTTACGTACAAGCATACTTAATAATACTGACAACATAATCCAAAATGCTTATGGAATAACAGCATATATAGCAAACTTTATCAGGAAATTATTGCGGTAACCGAAATAAATAAGAAACCAAACTTTACACACATACACACACACACACACAGTCATGGTACGAGTGAAGCAGAGATCATCAATCCCTTGTGTATACATATATATACACATATATGTGTGGTGTTTATATGTTTAGTCTGCCTGATTGTTATTGTTTTAGCTGTGTTGATGTGTGTGTATGTGAATTGGCATATAGACATATATGTGTGTAAACATAGACCTCTGCATGTGTGTTTATGTAAACAACTGTGTTAGCGTGTATGTAAATATGTAAATACAAATGTTGGTATGTGTATGATTGCAGATGTTCTGGTATGTCTAAAGGCATCGGACGATTGTAGTTTCAAAACCAGAAAGGTCCCAAAAGGACATTACTACACGTTTAGCAGTAATTGGCACCGTGTTTAAGTAGAAGAACTTTCAACTTCAACACCATCCTATATAGATATTCAAAAATAACTCGGTTCCGTCTTGGAACAGACATCGCTCTAAACAGCCCACACACATATACACATGTGTATACATCTACAAGTTTAAACACAACATGTCTCTTTACCGATCAATAAAACAGATTATCCCACACCATCGCACCAACACCAAATATTCATGCTGTTGACAATATGAAAACAAGCAACACTTTTTTTTTTGGTTGCTTACACACACGCACACACACAACTTGAAATAAATGTTCAAGGAATGAGTACTGAATTATCCAGAACCAAAGTTTTCAAATAAATAAATAAAATGCAGCAGTTGTTCAATATATGTGAAGTAGACAATAAAGGAGTTATATAAAATTAGAGACTATTAGTATGTATTATAATAGACAAGAATGAAAGACGGTTGAAATGGAACGGTAAAAATCGTCCCGGGACGGAGGCAACCATTAGTAATTTCCCACTCGCACTCATTTTACAATCACATATACACAAGTAGATAGTTACACAAACAAATATATATATATATATATTCCTGCATACATAAATAATATAGATATAGATCTGTATATATATATATATACATACATGTATATATACAGATAAATGTATACATACATGCAGACACCTGTCTTCTTTCTCTACAGAATATTTCACTCGGTCTCCACTTTTCCTGCGATTCTATCAGCCACGATGGAATTTGTGTTCGTTAAAACATCAAAGAAGGGGGAGAGGGGGGAAGAAAAACTCCAATTAAACAACAACAAACCAACTGTCCCCACCTTGTCATCATTTCAATACAACAATAACAATACCAACCGGTCAGTTTGTTTCTTGTGTTCTTCGAGCACTTTGTTTTCTTAACTTTTTCTTTCTTTCTCTCACTCTCTCTCTCCCTCTCTAGTTCGTTCTTACTCTCTCTCAAGAAAGTAAGTCTTTTAGGAGCTTCATACTCAATATGATTGGCAGGCTTGTAAATCTGTCTGTGCTGTAAAGTTGCAATTATAATAATAATGATTTCTTTTATTTTTTATTTTATTTTAATAATAGCAATGTCATTAAGATACTGCAGCGGTTTATAGATAGATGTGCCGAACAATTTTACCATTTCGGGCAGTTGGTGTCTTATAGAAAGAAAATAAATAAGATATAGGAAAACAAATAGAGGGGGAAACAGGAAAAAATATATAGTGATGGCTAGGGAGATCTAAGGGAATGTCTGCGAGGGAGAAGGAAGAATCTACAGATAAATAGATTGATTTTTTTTTAATTGGTACATAGATACATGTATGCATACCTACATACATACTTACATATATAGGTAAACAGATCGATAGAGAAAGATAGACAGAGACAGCCAAGAAAGATAGATAGACAGAGATTAAAATACACAGAAGAGATAAATAGAGTAAGACGAGGAAGGATGAGGGGTAGTAAAAAAAAAAAAAAGAAAAGTACTCACCTTTCTGTTGACAATGCAGTTGAGGACGTCACTAAGGTCGCTTCTCCGTCATGTCGGCTGGTTGGTCGGTTGGTCGGCGCAGACAGACAGACAGAAGACAGGCCGATAGACGGACGGTTGATGTGGTGTTAGCTGTGCAACAGCAGCAGCTGGGAGCAGCACTGCGTCTTGATCACTCTCTCTCTCTCTCAATCTATCTATCCATTTCTTTTTCTTTCTCTCTATCTTTGTCTTTCCAATATCTATATTCTATCTATCTATCTATCTATCTGTCTATCTGGGTCTCTCTCTCTCTCTCTCTCTCTATATATATATATATATATGTATATATATACGTGTGTGTGGATATATATATATATATATATATATATATATATATATATATACGTGTGTGGATATATATATATATATTAAGTGTATGTAGGTATGTATATATAGTTTCCAAAGAAAAGGTGGGGAGGAGGACTCATTAGAAAAATACAATGTAAATATTTATTGTAATATTGAGCTTATTTTTCAGTTTCTGCTCGTAGTTTCGTTTGCGCTGTTGATCGCGTAATATACACAGTGGGAGTCGCTTATTATGATCACGGAAAATGTCATCAAATTTTGTAATCCCAAACATACTCAGAATACTGTTTTCATCCGGTTACTGTTATCGAAACGGCTCCGTGCCCCGAAGTCATTACAAAGCGCAACTTCCACTGCATGCATGTATGTGTATGTATGTAGAAATAACCGTGTGTGCGTGTGTATATTTACAGGCACGCGCACACACCATTCGATTTCTCACTGTCACATAATATATAATGTATTAGCACCAACTTAGTGAAAGAAAAATTTTGCAAATTGAAAACGGCTTTACAGAAAATCATTGGCATGAGATAGGAAGTAAAGAGATAAATACACACACACACACACATGCCTACATACATACATACATATATACATACATACATATATACATACATACAAACATACGAGTGAGTGGACAAAAGGAAATGACACTCAACACATTGAGTAGGAATCACATATATTATTATTTAAAACAGTTTGATTTGGTCCCAAAGTTTCGTAGGTTCGTTACAGGAACTTAGCGCATCGTTATATATAAACATGAAATAGTAGAGATTTATATCCAGTGGAAAACAGCCAGTGAAATTCATTCTACCATTGTTTGGTGTTTTATTGCGAGTTTTCGAAATCAACTGTCATCAACATTCTTTGATCCTATTACTTTCAATGGCACCATTTACTCTGTGTACGTATGTGAATATTTCTGTTGTTCGTTTTAGCCTTGCAGCTGCGATCATACTGGAGCACCACTGTGATTTTTGCCCTTTTTCCACAGTTTTCTTATTTGGCTGATTTCTTTAGGGTGGTGGAATTTCATAACACCACTCTTACATGCGCTTTTATCGTAGTTGTTGACCCATTTAGTGTATAAGGGAGTTTGACACGGCTGCCCTCATCTGTACTTCATGCCGGGACGTTGGTTCGTCTGGTATCGTGGATAGGAGAGTGTCCAGTTTCTTTTTGAAGACATCCACATCCACATTGCGTAAATTTCTTAAATCTTTTGGCAGAGCATTGAAGAGATGTGAGCCTTTGAACCATAAGTTATTACAGTACCTGCTCTTGACGTAAGATGGAGTGAACGATATTTTTGGTACAACGCAATCTCGCCCAATTCAAACATTTGTATAATACTCGGTGCCCAAATTAGGTACTAATTCAAATCTGCACATATTGGTTGGCCTATAGCTATAGTTGAACACACTTGTCCTTGCCGGTGCATAATAGGACCGGATTCGAAACCACAGATTTTATATTAAAATCCGCGATGTACTGAGTGCGCGATAGGTGAACCGCGATATGGCGAGGTATTACTGTATATTCATTCATACATGCACTCATAACAGTAAATATTAACGGTGTAACATTCCCAAGAAAACTTATTCTTAGCACCTCGTATATGAACGAAGATATGTGAAGTTTAGAATTTTGTCTACCGAGCGCATAATTCCAACACGGAGATATGAACTCGCCTATTAGTTCAGTTACTCTGTGTGTTTGTGTGTGTGTGTGTGTGTACATGCTTGCATATGCATGTGCTTGTGTAGATATATACACGTTTGAACAGATGTAAGTGGCGGCGCCAGCGATTGAAAGATACTTAGAAAGAAGAAACAAATTGGAAACGCGAAGAAAACAGGGAACGAAAAAAATGAAAGAAGAAAAGACAAGTGTCTGCTCACATTAATGGCCACTATCACAAAGCAAAACCTTAAAATAAAACAAACGACAATAATGAAGGCGTAATAATTGATCGGAAGAAATAGACAAATCACCCAACTTAAGACTTTTTGGACAGTTTCCCAAGGAAAGCATAAAAACTGTGTTCTGATAGTCAAGAAACAGTCGACATTTTAGAAGGAGGCCTCGGGTTATGCGGTGCTGGTGATTCCAAAAAGGGATGAAATGGTGCCATATATGGCTACCAACGGCTGGAAATTTTAAGATCTATATAATACATAGGGAAAAGAAATATTGGTTTCGAACTTTGACTTAAGGCCAGCAATTTCGGGGATGGGTATGAGTCGATTACATCGACCCCAGTGGTCGACTGGTACTTATTTTATCGTTCTCGAAGGGATGGAAAGCAAAGTTGATGTCGGCGGAATTTAAACTCAAAACGTAAGGGCGGACGAAATACCGATATTAAATATATATAAATTGTACCCTTTTAAATTTCAAACTTCCAAACCTACCACAACTTAATAGCTGACCACCAGGGGTACACCACATGTATGAACTAGCTTTATTTCGAAATGGTTCAGTGTTGTTTCTTGTGGCGTAGCTAATAGGGAAGCAAAGAGAACGACCGCTACCCCCGAGCACAATGTTTTCAAAATTGGCGGGCGTCTTTTCAATGATTTTTGAAACTTTTAGTTTACTAGTACGATAAAATTGGAATCTCTCTCTCTCTCTCTCTCTCTCTCTCTCTCTCTCTCTCTCTCTCTCTCTTTCCCTCTCTCCCTCTCTCTTTATAATCGCTTGACCTTAGAAGAACTTTCTGGAGTCATTACTTTATTTGATCAATCTCCCATGTTTCTGAGCTGTCCGCTCAATCTCTTGTGGTGTTTTGGTGACCGCTGACACCTTAAGAACCAAAACAAACCCTGATGTCATAACCTCTCGACACTGGACAATGCAGTGGATCCATCTTCTTCACATCAGACCAATATCAATAGTCGTAAGGTTCATACATAATGCCATTATTACTAAAGCATAAAATTAACGAATGCAGAATACAATTACATAAATTATAACTAATGAAATATTTCGTTTATTATAAGAGAAATGAGTTAAAAATTGTTTGGTATGAGTCAGGGCGGCTTCTTTTGGTAAGCGCTCGATCCCTCTAATTTTAGAACCTGGCTGCACCCCAGGTCCAGGACGCGAACACTAAAATGATATCGATTAGCTCTTTCCTCTCAAAATTGTTGTCCTTGTGCCTAAATTAGAGAACAATGTTCGGACAGTATTGTCACCGAAACATTTTTGTAATTCGATTGTGCAATACTATCAATAAAATCTTTTAATTTCAAACCTTCTAACTGGAAATAGATGTTGAAATGCTGAGTTTTGTGACTGGAATATGGAAACAATAAACATGGAGTTCGTTTGTCAGTGACTGCTAGATCCAAAATAGTCGACTATTGTCACTAGTTTCATTGGATTCTAATTCCTGCCACTTTTTTTTGTCTTTTTTATTCTTATTTTTTTCTGGACTTCAAATTCGACCTTTTCAAAACGAAGCAAATGAAACTGACCAAAAAATGTTCCTTGTGCTCCCACCAGATTATAAATCTTTTCTTTGTTTACCTCTTTATCTTGTCCTAAGCTGCCATTGCAGGACACTTAATAGTTGACCTTCTTGATCTCTGCAAATAATATTAAACTTCTATATTACATTAGAAACACAATCAACTTAAAATCACAGACCATTCTTGTGAAAGGCCTTGCTCGAAACATCAATTTCTCCTCCTCCTCCTCCTCACCATATACATTTGTTAACTTTTTTGTATTTATTATTTACCGATACAGACCACCACTAGTGTCTACTTTTCTACTGCATCACTCTGTTACGTCCGCTAACTTGGTGAGTGTGTGTGTGTGTGTGTGTGTGTGTGTGTGTGTGTGTGTGTGTGTTGAACATATGAGTTGCCAACGTGCGTTTTTCCTGACTCTCTTTTCTCTTTTCCTCTCTTCCATGAGTTTTCTTTTTGCATCCAACGAAGGACTATGTCTGAAACGTTATACTTTCACTCAATAACTTTTTACTCTCTTTTCGTCCAAGTTTCTGTAGTGCAACAGAAGTCCGGTTGACACGGTCTTGCCCATATAAAACTTCTGGAAGAACATAGGTGTTGTAGATGCTTGATTTTAATGTGGTATGGGTATTCGTTTTGAAGTGAGTGCAATTTCGTTCCTATCAAAGGCTGCCCAACAAAGTCTGGTTCTATAGTCGGCTGCTATCATTCTATCGTTTTTTGAACAGAGACTGTGTCTGAGGTAGATTAATTCACACACTTGCTTTACTGGTTTGCCATATATTGTAAGGGTGAGGTCCGGATTAGATATCTCTGTTGCCATGCATTCAGTTGATAGTCTTTCACAATCATGTAATACGATTTAATACAAACATCAGACTCGCAGACTATGTGAGAATTGAAGATCTGTGACAAATAACCAAATTACCACCAGTCACCTTTATCATCAAAAATAAAATAACTCAAATTGCTTGGCCACCGAAGCGAATGGTCCGTGGGGTCAGCAAGGTCTGTTTTTGGAAGGCATAATTAATGGAAAGAGTAACAGAGATCGGCAACTTAAAAGATAGAGAGATAACATCACAGCATGGGCAGGTTATGACATAGTTTCCCTGAATGCTCTTGTCAAAGATCGAATACCATGGAGGTTACTATCTCGTGTTGGTGCGCATTTTGTCACAGGCGGATATATATATATATATATATATACATAGTTTAAATTTACAAAAAACAAAAGACGAAACAGGTGAAGGAACAGCAAGCAAGTGTATTAGGTTAACGTTCGGGAAGAATGGAAAAGTCTTTGACGTTTCGGGCCTACGCTCTTCGACAGAAAGGATTAAGAGGGGGGGGGGGGGGGGAATAGAGAGAAAAAAAACGATATGTATGATGTGCAGTTCGAACGTCTGAATGTTGGTGCTTGTAGAGAAAAATGGAAGGCTGCTCTGAACGGCCTACACTCAAGCTTCGTCAGTGGTTGAAGTTAAATCATGTATGAATATATATCTGTCAATCGAACAGCCTTCTTTGTAGATCTTTGTGGAGATTTATGTGTTAAAGTAGCAGCGGCCGCTAAATGTTCTGATATGATCGCATTTCGATTTTGTAGCAATTTAGAAACTGATTCCATGCTGAAGGATATTATGACCGGTCTTTGTTTTGCAATTTCGGTAACGTGAACTTGTCCTGTGAGATCGTTAGAGTAGAGGTTTTGTGGTAAAGAAGCTCGCTTTACAACCACGTGGTTTTGAGTTCAATCCCACTTTGCGGCACCTTGAGCTCTGGGACAACCAACGCCATGAGAGTGAATTTGGTACAGAAAACTGCATGAAAGCCCGTCATGTGTGTGTGTGTGTGCTTGTCTTTGTATGGGTGTTTTTCCTTCCCCTGCCGTTCGACAACCGGTGTTGATTTGTTTACGTATTCATAGCTTAGCAGTTCGCCAAAAGGGACAGATAAAATTAGTAAGAGACTTTAAAAATAAGTACTCTGTCGATCTGTTCGGGTAAAACCCTTCAAGGCGGTGACCCAGTATGGTCGCAGTCCAATGACTGAAACAAGTAAAAGATAAATGGGTATTAAAAAGTAGAGAGAGCATGCAAAAAACAAATTGTTTCTTTGATAAGTATAGTGATTGCGACTTCTTTGTGTCAGTGAAGAACATTGGGTATCCAATGCAAGAATCTTTTCAAGACCTCTGTCTATGGAAGAAGTGTATACTTGCTGTGATGTGTGTGTAGTTTGCATATGGATAACGTTTGTGTGCGAAAGATTAAGAATTTAAAGATGGTACCTTCATTGGAGTATGCGTGGTTAGAAGTTACAGAAAAGAAAATCGTCATCGTACAGGAAGGAAAAAGTGGGTACATAGCAGGGTTGATAGAGCTGTGTTTGAAGAGAGACAGAAAGCGTTGCAATTTAACAATCTGACAGAAAATCTCCGATCAAAGAGATGAATAGTAGATAGAAACATTAAACAGACAACTAGAAAATTCTTAAACTAGATAACGTTCTAAAGTTTTTCTTGTGTCAAAGGCAGCAATGTAGCGATTTCCCAAGTTCTCGGTACAGGAGATAAATTTTGTGTGACGTAAGAACGCAAGGTTCTGATAAATGTATACAACTAAAATACATACCGTTTGGTCACTGAGACAGAAGAGAGGGAGGTGGAGGGAGAGAGGGAGAATGTGTCGTGTGTGTATGTGAGAGAAAGAGAGAAAGAGAGAGAGAGAGAGACAGACAGACAGATAATGACTGAAAGTGAGGAAGAAGGGATTGGCACTGATAAGGAGATAGTTGTATAGGTCTTAGACATTGCCCTCCTTGAAAATGGGACATATTGTCGAATGTTTCTATAGACTGGACGAGTGGATGGATCCTTGAAAAGAAAGAAAGAAAGAAAGACAGATAGAAAGAAGCAAAGGAAGGAAGGAAGGAAGAAAGACAGAAAGAAAGAGAGAAAGAAAGAAGGAAAAGAAAGAAAGAAGTATCGATGAGATCGCGAGGACAGGCGCACACGGTTTGGGGATAATGTAAGGAACACCTTGTGGAGGCGCAATGGCCCAGTGGTTAGGGCAGCGGACTCGCGGTCATAGGATCGCGGTTTCGATTCCCAGACCGGGCGTTGTGAGTGTTTATTGAGCGAAAACACCTAAAGCTCCACGAGGCTCCGGCAGGGGATGGTGGCGAACCCTGCTGTACTCTTTCACCACAACTTTCTCTCACTCTTACTTCCTGTTTCTGTTGTGCCTGTAATTCAAAAGGGTCAGCCTTGTCACACTGTGTCTCGTTGAATATCCCCGAGAACTACCTTAAGGGTACACGTGTCTGTGGAGTGCTCAGCCACTTGCACGTTAATTTCACGAGCAGGCTGTTCCGTTGATCGGATCAACTGGAACCCTCGACGTCGTAAGCGACGGAGTGCCAACAACAAGGAACACCCTAAGAACCAACCACATAGTTGTATTATGGATGATTGGAAAAAGTTTCATAGCAATGAAACCGATGGAATGGAGTGGAAAGGAGAGTTAGGAATGGAGTGGAAAGGAGAGTTAGGAATAGGAGTACCGAGCGTGTGTGTGCAGTGTATGCCTTGCAAGAAAAATAAGCAACAGATGCAGTAAAACAAAGGGATACTGTGCTGTCTGGTTGTTAGTTTGTTTTATCTCAATGCCATACTGGAAGAAGCTTTCAAAATCATCTATCTAAAAGTGTATTTTATATCCCACGGACGGTAAGTCGTTCGATATCAAAGGACGGAAAGCTAGTTTGAAAAAAATAATTGTCTCAGCGTGCGAATTAGTTTACGCCGACGAATGTACCATCGTTGCCCATTCGATGCAGGACTCTAGGTTAATACCAGTAATGCAAAAAAGTTAGGCGACGGAATGTCTTGGAATAAGTTATTGCCGCACAATCCGTCATCAAAACACCATACTGCAATCAACAGAACATTACTAGCCTTTACGAAGTTATAGCTATCTCAATCGACAAAGAAACAGAAAACAGACTGAGCAAGGCTGACTCGATTTAAAGTTCTCTACGAAGGTGACTCTTTGATATTAAAAATCTCTCTGGCAACAGCTAAAATAGTTCTTTTATTCTTTTATTTGTTTCAGTCATTTGACTGCGGCCATGCTGGAGCACCACCTTTAGTCGAGCAAATCGACCCCAGGACTTATTCTTTGTAAGCCTAGTACTTATTCTATCGGTCTCTTTTTCCGAACCTCTAAGTTACGGGGACGTAAACACACCAGCATCAGTTGTCAAGCGATGCTGGGGGACAAACACAGACACACAGACACACAAACACATGCACACACACACACACACACACACACACACACACACATATATATACGACGGGCTTCTTTCAGTTTCCGTCTACCAAATCCACCCACAAGGCTTTGGTCGGCTCGAAGCTATAGTAGAAGACACTTGCCCAAGGTGCCACGCAGTGGGACTGAACCCGGAACCATGTGGTTGGTAAGCAAGCTACTTACCACAGTCACTCCTGCGCCTATGCGTGCAAAACAGACAAAACAGTACAAATGCTCTCACACGTGAAATATATATACAGCATCTGTATAGTATCGAGTGAAAACTTGATACTATATAGAGAAACACAACGCAACTCGAAGCCTTCGAGTGTAGGACTCAATCTCTATAAGCCATCCATTCTTCTTCGTCCACTATTCTTGGGAGAATCATAGAGGTACAGTCCTCAGACACCTCATCCATAGGGTTGTACGAGAAGCAACTGTCATTACACTTTCCGGCTGGATTCTCAAGCGTGACCAGCTGAGACTATTCAGTTCTTTCTTCGTCTACTTTTTAGGCCTCCTGCGGGTTGGTCCGGCTTGAAGAATCCGTCTTGCGATTCTTTCCTGCAATATTCTAATCACATGCCCATAATACCTGACATGTGACTTCTCGATACGAAGTCGCAGCTTGAGAGCCTGGAGAGACTCCCTGATCTCTGAACTACTATCCCTGCTGAGTAACGTTACGCTACAGATACTTCGGAGGAACTCCATTATGGTCGCGATCACACTCTTTCGGTCATTACCTAACGTTCACGACCGTAGGTAAGGATAGACACACGAAAGCTGATAGCAAATTTGGCTATTTTTGCCAACCTCTCTTTTATTACCGTTTTCTATAAATAAATATGACAAAATTCTTATGATTCTCTTTGCTATTCTGTTCATGGCTATCCATATGTAACGTAAAAGCAAGTTGATGACATATGTTGAAGTCATATTGACACCTAATAGGAAACTGATGATGGTGATTCGACAGTCTGGTGGAGTGGATATGAGAACATAAGGAGCCATCATTTGCCTTAGAAGACTCGTGGGTAGGATTGCTAAACAATAGGAGGATGTGAAGTATGCTACTTTTATTAGACAGTATCCGGAGATAGCTGAATAATGACAATGACCGAATTTGGATATCAGAAGGAAAAAGAAGTTAAGAAATGTTTGGTTAGGTCAATATGTTAGACAGCGATATGGATTGAAGATTGTAGCAGGTAAAGAGAAGCGAAGTAGAAAAGCAAATAGGGAATAGAAAAAGCAAATGAGCGACAGAAAGGCTGTAAAATGATAAAGAGAATTAGCGAAAGGAAAGAGGTTGTTGTTTAGCCGTCTGCCATGATCAAACAGACCTGTAGTCGAAAGTGTTTCATCTATTATAATCTCGTCTATTTTCAAATTCGACCTTTCTGAGTTTTTTTTTTCCTTAACGTGGCTCGGTATATGAGGAAAATTTTGGTTGCTATTTCTAGCAAATCGAGCGACTGTGTAGTGGCTTCTTTATTGACTCGCAGAAGAAAACGAAAAGGATGTTTGTGAGTGAGTGTGTGTGTGAACTGCCAGGACTCACAGTGTAGAATATGCACGGATGTTAAGTGCATATATACACACATATGTATGATGCCGGACCAGATGTCTTGCGTTATTTGTTCCGACTCTTCGAGTTCAGAGTTTAAATTCAGGCATGACCTACATGGGCGGTAGACTTGATCAGTCGCTCGAATGAACATCAATACCTGGCATCTTGCGTGTCTTTAGCGGGATGCACTTCACTGCAAGCATTAGAGTTAGGTCTCTGGTTTGAGGATACTTTCCTCCCGCATTCCCAACAATCTTTGTGGCAGTGAGAGGTCGGTGGTACTGCCTTGCTTCCTGACTAAAATATGTCTGTGTGCGTGTGTACATATTATGTACATAGATAGATAGATAGATAGAGGTGAAGAGAGAGCATGTGTGTGAAAAAACTTAATTTTTTTTATTGACTCAGAGACAAAAAGGCAGCGGTCACGGCTGTCTTCGGGACCTCCGTCACTGGTGTAAGGACGGGAGGAAGTTGTCCCCAGACCGGAATCTTGATCTGAATGCTTGCAATAGAATGGACTCTATTGCATGTGTAGGTTCTATTAACTCCCAATTACTGTCATTACATTAACCATCATCAATATATTACCGTTTTCCTCAGAAATTCCCTGACAACACTTCATTTTTCTACACTTGACTGGTGGGGGCTTATGGGTTTTACTGGTCTATGTCG
Source organism: Octopus bimaculoides (assembly GCF_046866305.1). Lineage (NCBI taxonomy): Eukaryota > Metazoa > Mollusca > Cephalopoda > Octopoda > Octopodidae > Octopus > Octopus bimaculoides. Next base: position 11,239,195 of record NC_142936.1, on the reverse strand, counting down.
ATACCGTCCGTAGTAGACAAAAGCAGATAAATAAAAATAAGACATCATAAGAGAAAAAAAAGGATGAATTGGAATAAAACGAGACACGTGGAAGTGACGGATAAATAAACAAATTTACAGATAGATATTAGTTATACGAAATAATACTAGAACCAGAAGATGCTAACCACTCTTTATCTACTTTTCTATATTACTTCTTATTCTCTTGTTTTCGTGTTTCTGATTCGCATATTTTCTCTTATTTCACCTAACGGTCATCCTTTGCTTTCGTGTATGTTTTTCCATATTTCTCTCAACAGTTGTTGCGTACGCTCTCTGTGTCTCTGTCTTTCTCTGTCTAGTGCTTGTTCTGTCTTTACTCCTGGTTCTTTCCTACTTCTAATTACTTCTTTCGTCTTTTCCGTTAAATAAACTCTCTCTCCTCTGTAAATCTTTCTTTCAATCCATCAAATGCTCTTTCCGTCAATCTATTTGCCTATTTTTCTCCCACTAATATCTTTCTTTTTTTTTAACTCCCTTCCATTTGCGTTGTATCTGTCTCTCTCACTTTCGCAGTGTCTCCATTTCTCTCTGACACTTCAAAACTCTTTATGTATCTAGCAAGCACACACAGACACACATACATATGCACACGCATACACTCCAAAACAATCCTCCACGCTATATGTAAATGTATACACATATTACACACATACACACGCACAATCATGTATATATATATTTGAATTTTCTAAAATTGATTCTTTTAATATTGTTTTTAAACGCTATTTTGACTGGAAAATAAGTCTAAAACATAGAAATTATACAAAAACAACAAATTATCGAGAATAAATTTCAGCATAATGGTTCTAAAATATGTAATTATTAGCAATAGCCTTATTATTTGCTGCAATAATTGTAAACTCGTTACAATGATTCAGTCGACAATTCTGTATGGAGTGAAGCATGGAAAATAACAGTAAAGATGTCAAAGAAACTGAATGCATTCTACCAACGATGCCCTCAAAGTCACAGAAATGAACACAATTCTGCTTCCTATAGAGTTGGAAACTATCTAGTGCGCCAAAACCGTAATTTCCTAGGATCTGTATGTTGTAAAGCATCGTGGATTATGAATCTGCAAGATGTGACAGGGGTAAGCCCCTGCCTCTCTGTAATTTTTCAGTTTTGACTTTCGTTTGAATTTTTTTTTTTTCGTTTTTAGATCTATGTTTTGTGATCTTTCGGTACGAGTCCTAAATATCGTTTTTTTTCCCGTAAAACCTGTCTTCGGCGATCTTTACCAAAGATCGGCCTTTTCCGTAAAAAGTGTTAGAGAGAAACAGGGAAACGATGTCGTAAAAACGAAAGACATACAGAGAGCGCGATTTATTTTGAAGGGTTTAGAGTTAGGGTTAGGGTTAGGTTTACGGTTAGGGTTTGCGTTAGGGAATTCCGTCCCTAACCGTAACCGTAACTCTAACCCTAAATAGTAACCCTAACCCTGACACTAAAACCCCAACCCTAACACCATAGTGAAGATCGTGCGGGTGTTACGGAAAAGGCCGATCTTTGGTAAAGATCGCCGAAGACACTTTTTACGGAAAAGGCCGATATTTAGGACTCGTACCGTAAGATCGCCCTAAACATCTGAGATTTATGATCTTCCCAAATTATACGTGACGTAAATCTGAAAATTTATGGAAAGTGAGTCAACAATGCTTAAAACATACAGATCCAAAGAAATTACAGTTTTTGAAGCATTAGATAATTTCCCACTCCATTCTACAAGGAGCCCAGAAATTACTCTGCAAAGCGAATTCCAGCTACTGCCAAATATCGTGGCACAACGTCAGTTTTACGTAATACGTCATATTTTGCCCATGCACACAAAAGACTGCACTGATTTGGACACCGGCAGAAGAAAAGAAAAAGGGCTGGACGAACAACACTTGGCACCAGATATTCCAGACACACACTCACGCAAGTACGCGCGCACGCAAACACACACACACACACACCACACCTTTTTATTGGCGAGAACACGCCCCACTTGTAAAAGCTGCTTAACAACGTTATGTGCTTATTAATTGTCCAGTGTTTCCATTCGAATTGTAGCCATTTTAAATCGCCGTGAATCAATTGAGCTAGTACAGCGATGTGGCTGTGTGGTTATGCAGCTCACTTCGCAACCACGGAGTTTCGGGTTCAGTCCCACTGCGCGACAACTCGAGGCAAGTGTATTCTACTATAGCCCAGGGCCAATTCATGCCTTGTTAGTAAATTTGGTTAATGTTTACTTTAACACCCGGCCACCAAAACCAAAAAAAAAAAAGTGTGATAGGTGTAAAAAAAAATGTTTATTAAACGAATATGAGAATAAAAATTTGCGCCAATGAACCGATTATAAAGAAATTTGTGGGGGGGAAATTTTTTCCGAGGGGGTGGGAAAGGACTTACGAAGAGAAAGAAATTCATAAATTATTTTATTTTTGTTTCAATGTAATGGAAAAAAGTTTGAAAATAAAATTTTTAGACTCATTTATTTTTCGTTTGAGTAATAGAAAAAGGGTTTTTTTTAAAAGGAGAGAAACAAATTCATAAATACGGTGTTGAATATGGTTTCACTATGGAAATAAAGTTAAGAGCGATTTAGCTGTTGTTTTTAGCACATCTAACAACCATCTGATCCCTTCCTTGTTTGTTTGTTTTCGTTTAATTACTGCAAGTTCTGTCGGTCACCAATAAGCAAGTTGACAAGACCTAATGGGGGTTGGAAGAAAGTCCTCTCCTCACCCCCTCGGAAAATTTTTACCCCACAAATTTCTTTATAATCGGTTCGTTAACGCAAATTTTTGTTCTCATATTCGTTTAATACACATTTTTTTACACCTATTACACCTTTTTTTGTTTTGTTTTGGTGGCTAAGTGTAAACATTAACCGTAAAATTGGTTGATGGAAACTGTGAAAGCTTGCATATATATATGTATGTATATATGTGTGTGTTTCGTTTGTCCTCTACAACCGCTTGGCAACCTGTGTGGGTTTGTTTATGTCCCCGTCATCTAGCTGTTCAGCAAATGAGACCCATAGAATAAGTACCAGAATTAAAAGACGAGTACTGGAGTCGATTTGTTTAACTAAAGCCCTCAAGATGGTGCCAAGCATGGGCGCAGTCCAGTGAAAAATAAAACAAAAAAAAACTCGAAAGACTTAGGAGACAACTTCAAAACTTAAGAAATCCAAAGAGTTTTAATTTGCTACAGGCCACCTTCTTGAAGAGCTTAAATAAATCGACTCTATTACTTTTTTTTTTAAAGCATTTATTCTATCGGTTCAATTTGCTGAACTGCTATTCCACGGAAATGCAAACAAACCAAAGCGGTGTTGATGAGGGAGATGAGAAATGCTGTAAATAACTATTTTGAGTTTTACTGACTACTAAACAATCATTTAAAAAAAAAATCTTTATCTTTTATTTGTTTACCATTGGACTGCGGCCATGCTGGAATACCGGCGTGAAGAATTCTACTCAAAGAAATCGACGCCTGTATTTATTTTTTAAAGTTTTTTTTTGTTTGTTCGTCTGTTTTTGTCTGGTACTTATTCTAAAAGTCTGTAAGTTAAGGGCATTTATTATATGGTCCGATAAGTTATGGAGACGTAAACAAACCTACAACGGTTTCTAGCCGTATGTGGAAGACAAGTAATCACAAAGACAGACACCTAAATGCACACGCACACACAGAGTTTCCATTTCCCAAATTCACACACAAAGCATTGGTCAACCTGTGACTATTGTAGAAGTCGCTTGCCCAAGGTGCCGTGCAGTCAGATTGAACCCGAAACTATGTGGTTGCAAAGCCATGCACGCGACACACACACACACTCTCTCTATATATATATATAATTTATTAATGAGGGTAGAAATTGATATTAATCAATTAAAACCAGTGGTCTAGTATATTAAAAGAATCCGAAGATTAAAATTAGATTACATACAAAAATAAGAGGAATGACCAGCAAAAGTGGACTCCTATATGCTAGAAATAGATGCCGAATCATCTAACCACGAAAAAAACATGTTCTCAGTAAAAATTTAGCGACACAACAGACTGTAAAAGGGCAAGACAAATGAAAAAATACTAAATAAAAAAAACGATTAACCTACGTGCCATGGTTTCACCTGTTAAAATTTACATAAGTAAATATCTGCAGGATCGTCAGCGTAGTCTGTCGGTTTGCAATATAATTTCCAGAACTAGACACAAGACGTCCACCCGAAAAGTGAGCACGTGTAGAGTTCTACAAATTACATTCAGTGTATCCTTTCAAATGTCTTCAATCTGGCGCGCTAAGTCCGGAAATAATTCTGCAGTTAATAAATTTTTGCAGCTAATTTACCGGTTTGACAACATTATTATATAAAATTTATTAATGAGGATAGAAATTGATATTAATCAATTAAAACCAGTGGTCTAGCATATTAAAAAAAATCCGAAGATTAAAATGATATTACATACAAAAATAAGAGGAATGACCAGCAAAAAAATGGACTCCTATATGCTAGAAATAGATGCCTAATCATCTAACCACGAAAAAAACATATGTTCTCAGTAAAAATTCAGCGACACAACAGACTGTAAAATACTAAATAAAAAAACGATTAACCTACGTACCATGGTTTCACCTGTTAAAATTTACATATGAAAGACAAATGAAAAAATACTAGTATTTTAGTATTTTTTCATTTGTCTTGCCCTTTTACAGTCTGTTGTGTCGCTAAATTTTTACTGAGAACATGTTTTTTTCGTGGTTAGATGCTTCGTCATCTATTTCTAGCATATAGGAGTCCACTTTTGCTGGTCATTCCTCTTATTTTTGTGTGTGTATATATATATATATATATATATATATATATATATATATATATATATATATATATATGTGTGTGTATGTATGTGTGTGTGCATTTGTATATATGTATATACACATATTTACAGATAGATAGATAGATAGATAGATAGATAGATAGATAGATGTGTGTGCGCCTAAAATTTTTCTCAGATCGCTTTCACCATCTTCTCCATTCTTCACTTTCCTGTTCTTTCAAAACTATTTTTTTAACCATCTCTCTCGAATCTCTAATTTTCTTTTATTCCTTCCAAATTATTTCCCCAATCCAACCCCCACACTCTATGCATCTATCTGTTTGTCAACGTTTCTTATGACCTCTCAAGATCGCCCATTCTTATCTGTACCACTCTTACATTTATATATATATATATATATATATATATATATATATATATATATATATATATATATATATATATATATATATATATATATATATATATATATATATATATATATATATATATATATATATATATATATATATATATATATATATATATATATATATATATATATATATATATATATATATATATATATATATATATATATATATATATATATATATATATATATATATATATATATATATATATATATATATATATATATATATATATATATATATATATATATATATATATATATATAAATATAAATAAGGAGTGGCTGTGTGGTAAGTAGCTTGCTTACCAACCACATGAATCCGGGTTCAGTCCCACTACGTGGCACCTTGGGCAAGTGTCTTCTACTATAGCCTCGGGCCGACCAAAGCCTTGTGAGTGGATTTGGTAGACGGAAACTGAAAGAAGCCCGTCGTATATATGTATATATATATATATATATATATATATATAATAATATTATTAGGGACAAAATCCAAAATTACAGGTAAAAAACTCAATTAAAATCAATTTATAAAAAATTAAATTGAGCCTTATAGATAAAGTATATATAAAATATATATATATATATATGTTTGTGTGTCTGTGTTTGTCCCCCCAGCATCGCTTGACAACCGATGCTGGTGTGTTTACGTCCCCGTAACTTAGCGGTTCGGCAAAAAGAAAACCGATAGAATAACTACTAGGCTTACAAAGAATAAGTCCTGGGGTCGATTTGATTCGACTAAAGGCGATGCTCCAGCATGGCCGCAGTCAAATGACTGAAACAAGTAAAAGAGTAAAAGAGTATATATATGCACACAGCTTTTGATATTTTTCTAATCTTTCCTTTTACTCCCATTTTCTATTCCTCTCTGCTTGTCTGCTTGTCTCTCTTATTCCCCCCCCCCTTTCTCTCACATTTCATAACACATTTGCCACATTGTACTTTTCTACCATTATCCATCTTCCTTCTAAGACCATTCTCTTTCCCGCTTTCTTTCTTTCTTTCTCCTCTCTTTCTCTCTCTGAATCTCCCACCTACCTTCTTTTTCCTCTCGCTCTGAGTTTCTTCTCCCTTTTCTTTCTATTTACACCCCTCTCTCATTTCTCTTTTATACTCTTCGTCTCTTTTACTCCCTCTCTTTTATACCTCGTTTTACTCTCCTATCTTCCCCCCTCCTTCTCTCTCCGATTTCTTCCTACACTTTCTCTGCACCGCCTCTCACCTCTATCTACCCTTTCTCTCAGTCTCTAAACTTCTAATGTCTATCTGCTGCTCTTCCCTTTCCCAACAGAAGACCTATTCAGTTATAATTCCTGTCACAAAAGACCAGTTTTCACCATATCCTCCATTCTTTACTTTCCTGTTCTTTCAAAACTGATTTATTTTTTCGTTGCCAGTTCACACATTTCTCCCTTTGTCTTTCTTTCTTCACTAAACTTTTTTTAAGCGACTTCCTCTCTCCTTATATTTACTCTGTCTTTCTTTATATTTGCTCTCTCTCTCTCTCTCTCTGTCTCATTCTATTTTAATCTCACTATCTCCTCTCTCATTTAATACACTTTCTAATTACCCCCTTTCTTAAGGTTTATCTTATACCTTCCCGCTTCCATCTGTGTCTGTCTTTATTCTATTTCTTTCTCTATAGATATTCTATCTCTTTCTCTATAGATATTTCTCTCCCCCTCTCTCTTTCCCTGTGTCTGTCTTTATTCTATCTCTTTCTCTATAGATATTTCTCTCCCCCTCTCTCTCTCCCCGTGTCTGTCTTTATTATATCTCTTTCTCTATAGATACTCTATCTCTTTCTCTATAGATATTCTATCTCTTTCTCTATAGATATTTCTCTCCCCCTCTCTCTGGCCCTGTGTCTGTCTTTATTCTATCTCTTTCTCTATAGATATTTCTCTCCCCCTCTCTCTCTCCCCGTGTCTGTCTTTATTATATCTCTTTCTCTATAGATACTCTATCTCTTTCTCTATAGATATTCTATCTCTTTCTCTATAGATATTTCTCTCTCTCTCTCTACCTTACTCTTTCTCTTACTATATATTAATCTAACTATCTATCACTTTATATTTATCTCTGTCACCTGTTTTTGCTGTATCACAAGTTGAAGTCTTTTTCTTTTTTTGTCTCACGTTTCCACTCCGTCTTATTGTCTGTGCAATATATTTGTCTTTTTTCTCTCACCACTTTTGGCCTCTTATCCTTATCTTTGTGCTATCAGCAACTCTTCCTCTCGTCACACGTTAATCTATCGCCCTTCTCTCTCTCTCTCTCTCTCTCTCACCATCTCATTCCTTCGTCTTTCTTCCTCCTCCTCCTCCCTTAATCTTTTGTGTTTCTCACATTATCTCTTTCCCCCTCTTCCTCACCCTCTAACTTTCCCCTCCCTCCTTTCTCATCCCTTTCTTTCTCACGATCTCACTTACTCATCTTTCCTCCTCCTCTCTTAATCTTTACTGTATCTCATATCTCTCACCCTCTCCCTCACTAACTTTTCCTCCTTCCCTCTTTTCTCTCCCCCTCCCCTTCACTCTCTGCCATTTCTTGAAGTCCATTTAAATTCTTTCAACTTGAAAACATGACAGATATCCTAACCAAAAGCCACCACCACATTTTTGACAACCTTATCAATTATATGAACATTTCCCATTTGCTTTTCCATTTTTCTCTCGCATTTTGTCCTTTAACAATATAATTTTTGATGATAATCAATGTTTTGGCTACAAATACCGGTAATTTATTCGTTCAGTAGTTATTAATTTAGTTTCGAAGAATATCTTTATTAAGAAAAGTATTTTAAGAATAAAAAAATTTTTTTTATTAAGTTCAAGGACATTAATTAAATCTTTAAACTTAACACTTCAAACTCTAACATTATTTTTTTCAACGAAGCCTTCCTGAAAGTTTGACGCTCAATATTTTTTCATATATATACTTATTCAAATTCTCTCACATCTATCTGTCTGTCTACCTGCCTATCTGTCTGTCTATCTATCTGTCTGTCTATCTATCTGTCTGTCTGTCTATCTGTCTATCTATCTGTCTATCTGTCTGTCTGTCTATCTGTCTATCTATCTGTCTGTCTATCTGTCTGTCTATCTATCTATCTATCTATCTATCTATCTATCTATGTCTAGTTCATTCTCTCACATACACACACACACATATATATGTAATGTATGCATACACACACATTTTGCTCACTTTACAATTAGTAAATAGAACTGTTTTCTTAGAACAAACCCTAGCTTAATAATAAATATTGTATTTTTGGGTAATTTTTCAGATTAACACCCGCACGATTTTCACCCCCCTCTTCCCAGCTTAATAACAAATATTGTATTTTTGTTACAATCAAGATATAGTTTTTTTCATTTCATCCACCTTTCCTTTTCGTCAATTTCTTCTTATTTTTTATTACTTTAAAAAAAAAAAAAGATTTTAACTTCCTCATTTTTTTTCTTAAAGTTTCTTCTTAAAGTTTCTTCTTTTATGTAATGGAATAAAATTTTCCTAATTAAAATACTTGTTTCAGACATCTACTGTTCATATAGGACATTGGTGACAATATTACTCCTCGTCTGAAAAATGGTCCTGTTCTTAGGTTTGGGAGTTGGCAATGAGGTTAGGACTATGATTAGAAATTGTACGGATTCCAGGTTTGAAGACTGACGTGTTGAACAAACACAATTTATCTTCAGAGGAAAGGTGCAAACGTAAAGTTTATTGCCTAAATAAGTTTCTGCATTCGATCTTTATTAAGGATGGGTCTAGCTATTTTGTGTCACATTTAAAAAAAGAATGACTATCAGTAAACAGCGTGACCTGTCACGAAACAAACATTGGTTAGGTAACACTATCCATCTCTGCTATGTCTGTTTTGTATTGAGCTGGCGGAATTGTTAGCACACCGGGCAAAATGCTTTGAGATTCTACGTTTTGAGTTCCAATTCCGCCGAGGTCGACTTTGCCTTTCATCCTTTCGAGGTCGATAAAATGAATACTAGTCGAACACTGGGGTCTATGTATTACACAAGCTACCTCCCGCCAAATTTCAGGCCTTGTGCCTATAGTAAAAAGGATTATTTTAAGAAAAGAATGTCCGGTCCCATGTAAGCTAACTTAAAGAAACGGTATGGTAAAAATCTGCATGGCACTAGAATTCAATGTCTTTTAGTGATTAGTTCTGTCCAATATTGTGTTCAAATCATTTCAAGTTCACTTTGAGCCTCTCATCAATCGACTTATTCCCCACTTACAAATTTGTGACCTTTTGCCAATATGAGAAATCATTATTGTTTCTATGGTGATGACACAGACAGTGGGTAGCTTTTTATATGCTTTATAAATAAAATAAATAAAAAATAAACATTCTGAGATCTCGTCCCAGTGGAGATGTTCACTTTAGCTTTCATTCCTCTGGGGGTTGATTAAATAAGTATCATTCTACTTGTTTTTCTTTCTCTTTCTTCTCTTTCTCTTTCCATAGTCTTTCGTTCTTTATCTTCTTTTTGTTTTTGTCTCACATCCTCTTCTCTACAGTCTCCCTCTCTCACTCTTCCATTTCATTCTTTCTCCCTCCCATGCAAACACATCTTGCTTTACACATTCAGAAAATGATATACACATATGTCATATTCACATAGTCTTGCAAACACATATGGTTTGTAAGATTCTTTAGGTAAATTCATGTGTTGAAACATTTTGCTGTGTCTAGAGAGTTACAACAATATATATATATATATATATATATAAAATATATAGTTTTAGGGAAAATAACCAAGTTTCAAGAACTCATCGATGAAAATCCAATATCACATATAGAAAAATTAATAATTAAAAGCACAATAAATGACTATAATATAAAACAAAGTAAATATCATAAGATAAAGATACACGTGTTTCATAACTACACGTGTTTCATAACTAATTTTCAAATAGAAAGGAAATTTAAATCGATTAAAATCAATTAAAATTATCGAAAATAAATTCTATTCAAAAAAAAATATATATATATATATATACACACACACACAAAGTATTTAATTTTATTATATTTATAAAATTAAATACTTTGTATTAATTTTTACCTGAACTGGCTTATTTGTCTCTGATGATGGAATATTCCATACTTGGGTATATCCCAGAAACAGCTGTAAGGTTATGAATTTCTTCCTATAATAATATTGTATATGACTTGAGATGTTTGACGTCCTGTTTAACAATTATATATCTGCTGCATCGGCAATCTGCAATGATCTCAGCTATAACCTTGGAGCCCCAGTTGTCTGTTACAGCGCTTACTTAGCGTACCTAATCGTTTAGATCACCTGTGAACTAAACCTCCATACTTTGTTTGCATATGTATATATATATATGTACAGGGGTTGGACAAAATAATGGAAACACCTAGCATCACAGCATCATAATTTTGAAATATCTATAAAACCGTCAAAAACTTGTTTATTTTTATGTCTTTTGATGATTTATTATTAGTGTTGCTTAATATATTTTGCTAAAATTGCCGTTTCTTTTCAGATATCAAACCCATACACACACATGCATATATATACACACAGAGAAACACACTCTCTACAGCAGTTTTCTTTCAGCCTCCATCTACCAAATCCATTTAGAAGAGTTTGATCAGCCTTGGGCTACAGCAGAAGACAGTTGCCCAAGGTACTGTGCAGTGGGATTGAACTGAAGGCCATATAGTTGGGAAACAAACTTGTTAACCACACAGCTACGCCTGCATCTATTCTCCATTAAAAATATGTTGACACTAACTTAACTAAATATTGTAATGCCCTCTGTCCACTTCGCTATCTCTACTAACCTCTGTCTATTGTCTCAACAGGCATTCATCATTTTCTTCTATCTTCACCACATCTTTTGGAGGTACTTTGATAATACAGCAACTTTTTTTAAAACGTCCAAAAGTTAAATATTACTTACTTCAAAGACGTAAGACCATATCACATTTCATTCTTTCTTCTCAATAATAACTTTTAAGTTCAAAGATTTCTACTCGTTGAACATGCAATGACCACGTATTCTTCACATAGATAATTTTTACATCACAAAAGCTGGATTGCCTTTTCTGAACCTGAAAATGTTTGAAACTAGTCATAAGCAGCTGCTAACTCTGAACAGAGCACCAAATGAACCCACAACTGTAGTATCGCTCACACTTTTGAAACAGTGCACTCACTTTTAACATTGATGTATCTTAGATGGTAAAGAGCAAAAAAATGTCTATTTGGCAACTTAGGTGCAGGCATGGGTGTGTGATTAAGAAACTTGCTTTGTAACCATATGGTTTCAGGTTCAGTCCTACTGTGCGGCATTATGGGCAGATGTCTTCTATTATAGCCTTGGTCTGACCAATGCCTTCCGAGTAAATATGGTAGCCAGAAATTGCCTATCTGATTGGAAGCCCATTGTATATACACACACACGTATATGTATATATATATATATATATATATATATATATATACATATATATGATGTTGATGATGATGATAATGATGACGAAGATGACGACAATGACAATGATGAAGTACACTGTCTGAAAACATGGCAGGATGGTCATGTGTTTGGAACAACTTTGGTCATAGATCTGCTGAATCAGGACTGACTAGATTTATTTTTTTATTTTTCATTAGTTTCAGTCATTACACTGTGACCGTGCTGGAGCATTACTTTGAAGGGGGTTTTTAGCTGGACAAATTGACCCCAGCACTTATTTTTCAAGTCTAGTATTTGTTCTATCAGTCTCTTATGCTGAACTGCAAAGTTACAGGAATATAAACAAAGAAATACCAGTTGCCAAGCAATGAGAGGAACTAACATAAACACAAAGAAACACACACACACACAAAGAAACACACACACACTCACACCCACAAACACAAAGAAACACACATACACACCACTCACACACCACACACACATTCACATACACATATACAACAGGCTTCCACATAGTTTCCATCTACCAAATTCACTCACAAGGCATTGGACAACCTGGGGCTATAATAGAAGACACTTGCCTAAGGTGCTTTTCTACTCTAAACACAAGGCTCCCCCAATTTTTTTTTTTTTTTTGGTGGTGGTGGTGGTCTAGTCGATTAGATCGACCCCAGTATGCAACTAGTACTTAATTTATCAACCTTGAAAGGATGAAAGGCAAAGTCGACCTTGCCTAAGATGCTGTGCAATAGGACTGGACCCAAAACAGTGTGATTGCAAACTGAGCTTCTCAACCGCACAATCAATCCCTGCTCCATGGAAAATGGGTTGTTTTTTTTATTTATTATTTTTCATGGAAAAATAAAGTTGATGACTGGATTTGTGTCCTTTATGTTAATGATTAGGGTTCTGGTGGTTGTGGTTGGTGGTGGTGGTGGTGGTGGTGGTGGTGGTGGTGGTGGTAGTAGTGTCAGTGAGAATAAATGGTGTTTGTCTTTGGTGAAGTTTGTTTTATTGTGGTTGTTTAACCCCAGGTCAGCCCTGATGAAGAAGACTGATGAAAGCAAGCATTCCAATTATGACCATTCCATATGTTTTTTTGTTTTTTTTTTATGTGCAAGAAACCTAAGATTTCATTATCCAGTGGGTCCTTTTCTCAGATAAAGGGGCATAATTTCTGAAGATTTGGCTGCTATTTCTAGCAGGTCAAGTGACCATATATATATATATATATATATATATATATATATATATATATATATATATATATATATATATAAGGTCCTTCTTTGGTTTGGCTGATGATGCTAAATGTAGTGCTGGCGATGATAATAATGATGGTGGTGGTGATGGTAGTGGTGGTGGTGGTGGTGGTGGTGGTGGTGGTGCTGCTGCTGCTGCTGCTGATGATGATGATGACAGTGGTTGTAATTCTTTACCTAGGCATGAAGTCTGGGGTGTTATATATCATATAGGCTCTTACCAAGTTGAAGGAAGAGCAGAAGAAAAATACAGAATTTGAAAGAAATAATCTAGTGTGTGTGTGTGTGTGTGTGTGCAGGTGGTTGTCGGTTCCTGTGCAAAGCTAGTAGTGGTTCATGGGTTCAATATGTGTGTGTGTGTGTGTGTGTAGTGCTTTCCGTAGCAAGCTAGATCAGTCTGTTTACGGGGTAGCAGAAGGATAATTCAATGTGATTGGTTGTTAAGCTGCACATCATCAGCCCAGGGATAGTTTATCTATCTTCATACACACATTTAGGCTTGGTCGGTTTTCTCTGCTAACATCTGCCAGCTCGCCTGATTATTGTCACCACGCCCACGCATATACACACACACACACACACACACACACACACACACACACACACACATATGCGAACATACACATACATTCACACGCAAACCAGCATTTTGCTCTCTAGATTTCTCTCTCACTTTCCGTTTTAATTATGGTTTCTTTCCGTTTTCATTCTTTCTTTTTTTTAAAACCCACCCCTTCTGTCTTATTTCTGTGTACACCCTATTTATTTTAATTTCATTTGTTATATATATATCCTTCTCAATATAGGCGCAGGAGTGGCTGTGTGGTAAGCAGCTTGCTTACCAACCACATGGTTACAGGTTCAGTCCCACTGCGTAGCTTCTGCTATAGTCTCGGGCCGACCAAAGCCTTGTGAGCAACAACAGAGACATGCTAAGTAACTTATTTTCTTCTCCTATAATTGTTATAGTTAATCTGGGTATCTGATGCTAATACCATAATTGGTGGCATAAAAGATGCACAGGCACACTAGATGCATTTCAATTTCAGCAGTGCATCATCATCATTTAACGTCCATTTTCCATGCTGGCATGGGTTGGATGGTTTGACCAGAGCTGGCAAGCCAGAGAGCTGCACCAGGTTCCAGTCTGATTTGGCTTGGTTTCTACAACTGGATGCCCTACCTATCACTAACAGTGTGCTGGGAGCCTTTTACATGGGACCAGCATAGACACGGCACCAAAAAATGTTGTTAGTGTATTAAAGCTTATAGGAGGCCCAGCTTTACATATAGGACTCATGGAAAATTTTTTGAGACATTTTTGAGGAAAAAAGTGCATTTTATATGTCTTCTGATAATAATATCTTATGATGATGGTTTCCTAACATTCAAATAGTAGTTGGTGTAGAGTCTTTAATGAACAAATCTTTGGGTAATTAAAATATTCAGAGAATTATCTTAACAAGAATATTAGAGCTTTTGGCTTTCTTTGCTCTCGTTTACTCTTTTACTTGTTTCAGTCATTTGACTGCGGCCATGCTGGAGCACTGCCTTTATAGTTGAGCAAATCGACCCCAAAGCTTATTCCTTGTAAGCCTAGTACTTATTATATCGGTCTCTTAGGCCAAACCGCTAAGTTACGGGGACGTAAACACACCAGCATCGGTTGTCAACCGATGCTGGGGGGACAAACAGACATACACACACACACACATATACATATACGACAGGCTTCTTCCAGTTTCCGTCTACCAAATCCACTCACAAGGCTTTGGTCGGCCCGAGGCTATAGTAGAAGACACTTATCCAAGGTGCCGCGCAGTGGGACTGAACCCGGGACCATGTGGTTGGTAAGCAAGCTAAGTTACCTGACATTTAGAAGCATTCCAAATTTATAAGGAGTTAAACTTAGAATCATATTGGACCCTTTTGAGTCCAACCTGCCTGAGACTTTCCCCCGGTTTGATGGTAGAAATTTCGTGATTTAAAGCAATCTAAATTAAAAGCTTTCATCAAAATTTCATTTTAATTTATGCTCTAAACACTAGATAACTGTTATCTTAATAAATTCTTCATTAATTTCAAAATTAATTGAAATAAAGGCAGAGTATATCAATATGGTAACAAAAAGGTTATGGTGATTTTAGACATAAGTTTTTCTTGACTGTAGCTATAGAACTGAAATGATTATTTACATCTCGATATTTTGATGAAACATTAACAAAGAATGAAACAAATTAAATAAATGCCAGTAAGATGATTTAAGAGAAACATCCAAAGCTATCATCATTGATGTTTAATTCTACTAAAATCAGACACAAGAATAGATGAAGGCCTCAGAATAGTTTTGGAGTATCTCATTTTATTTTATCTCTACTCATATGCAGTGTTGTTGGTAAATATTAAAACCTCACTATAAACTGGTTGTGGAGGTGCAATGGCCCAGTGGTTAGGGCAGCGGACTCGCGGTCGGAGGATCGCGGTTTCGATTCCCAGACTGGTCGTTGTGAGTGTTTATTGAGCGAAAACACCTAAAGTTCCACGAGGTTCTGGCAGGGGGTCGTGGCGACCCCTGTTGTACTCATTCGCCACAACTTTCTCTCACTCTTTCTTCCTGTTTCTTGAGTAACGCTGCGATGGGCTGGCGTCCCGTGCAGCTTGGGGGAACACATATGCCATAGAAATCAGGAAACCGGGCCCATGAGCCTGGCTAGGCTTTGAAAGGGCGACGTTATAAACTGGTTAGAAAATTGTGTTTAAACAAAGAAGTATGAGTATGCCTTGTGAGAGAGAGGGGAATGCTTGTACCACTTTCTATCAAAATAAATATGTACTTTTTAAAATTGTAGATAAGTCTGAGAGATTGGAAGTAAACAAATATAGAACAATAATCTATTTACCTTTGAAATTTTAATAGTTCTTTCTCAAAACAGGTCTTAGTTTTAGATTTCAAATATTCTAAAGATGTTCCTGAAAACCTACTTCTATAATCTCAAGCTGCAAGTGAATTTCTCTAAAAACATCTTTCAGCTAACAGTCTTAGAACTAAAGATACGACCGCTTAACAATGTTCTTGGCTAATTTCCCTTGATGGTCATTTTAATTTCATAAACTGGTTTTTCTTGTTTGGTGATAACAGGGAAACAAGATTATTTCTTTATAAATTATTCCTATTTTCTGAAAATGGTTTCCTATGCTTCACAATTACATAATTGATTTCTCTGTTAGCTTCCAAAATAAACCTTTCTCAACAAAATCAATGCCTTTTTTTTTTTTCATACTCATAAAACCATCTCTTCCTTGTTCTTTTCTTTGTTACTTACAGATTTTTTTTATTTTTAATATATATATATAAGAAAAGCCATGTGTTTCATTTGAAAAACTGGTCCAATATTCTGAATATTGCCATATTAGTTTAATCCTTTCATGAATTTTATCCATTAGGTAATAACATTCATAAATTTAAGTTAAGTATTGTTTTTATAAGACCATTTTCATTACCATATTTACTCTGCTAATCAGTTTCTAAATTGCCATGCCAATAAGATAAAAAACAACTCTCAACCTGCCAATACAACTGGCAAATCTTCCTCAGCCAAACTACCTAATGAGATACCTTCTATATAAATCATGTGACTTGCCTTTACAGCAACAAAATCTTTCTACAAATAAATTTCTATTTTCTGAAGTTCAGGAACCACATATTCAGCAGTTTGGTCTCCATGACAACTATAATCAGTGGGGAGTTTCAACAAATCACATGACTAGATAATTCTTACCTCAAACAAATCTATAGTGTCTGAAGTGTTGAGACAACAAATTCTAAATGCCATTCCCTTGAACAACATAATACAATGAGAGGAAGTTCTACTTAAGTCACTTAACCAGCCAATACAGCTGTTAAAACTTATAATCAAACATAGCCTTAACATTTTAAGAACTGGGCTCATATGATTTGTAGCTTTGTCCCTCATCACAATATGACAAACTCTACTAATAGGATGTTTTGAAGGCTAACAAAACATTACTTCACTGAACATAAAGTGTCTAATTTAAAGACACAACTTTGGATGACCACTAAAGGACAGTTTTAAAGTAAACAGACTAGTGGTCATCAGAGGGCCATGCGTGCCACAAGTTCACCTTGAAAACCATTTCGTTTTGCACAAAGACGAACCCTAACCCTAACCCCAACTCTAACCCTAAAACCCTAACCCTAACTCTAAAACCCGAACCCTAACCCAAATGCACGAACGATGTTATAAATAACTACCGCCGATAGTTGTTGTTGACAAACAACGGCACTAATTTTATTCAAGGGAAAAGATCCCTTAACACCGTTAGAATATGTTGTTTACATTCTTACGGCAGAAACTTAATTCAGCTGAATAGACGTCAGTGATTGGTTGAAATTACACAAATACAACTTTAATATGAAATAACTTATTAAGAACTAATTTTTGTTAAGAAGGCTAAGAGAAAAAGATGTTTTATATGACACATTCTACCAGTATCCCAAGTTTGAAAGTGTTTCGTTAAGAAAACAAGTGTTGCCCGTCAAACCAAAAAGATCCCCTAAAAATATTATCGCATTCTGAGCCAATTAGAAATACTATCATTTGGAAATTCAAATGTTAGGTATGTTACGAAGATCTTCAATTAATTTGTTTTCTTGTTATAAATTTGGATATTGTTTTCTTTATGGATATGTTAACATCTCTCAAGACAGCTGATAAATATTACATCCTTGAAAACAAATTAGGTATAGATGTTCATAACATGCCTAACATCTGAATTTCCAAATCATAGTACCTTAAATTGGTTTAGCATGTGGTAACATTTGCATGTTGCAGAGATTTTGTAGTCTCAGGAAATGTTTTATATTATAATACATTGCATATATATTTTCTAGAAAGGCAGCGAGCTGGCAGAAACGTTGAGCATGCTGGGCGAAATGCTTAGCGGTATTTCGTCTGCCGTTACGTTCTGAGTTCAAATTCCGCCGAGGTCGACTTTGCCTTTCATCCTTTCGGGGTCGATAAATTAAGTACCAGTTACGCACTGGGGTCTATGTAATCGACTTAATCCGTTCATCTGTTCTTGTTTGTTCCCTCTATGTTTAGCCCCTTGTGGGCAATAAAGAAATAGGTATTTCGTCTGCCGTTACGTTCTGAGTTCAAATTCCACCAAGGTCAACTTTGCCTTTCATCCTTTTGGGGTCGATAAATTAAGTACCAGTTACGCACTGGGGACGATCTAATCGACTTAATCCCTTTGTCTGTCCTTGTTTGTCCCCTCTGGTTGTTGAAAAAGATTGGGAACGTGTATCAGATATGATAGATGGATGCCAGGGAAATAAGTCCTATATGTCACACGTGATACACAGAACAGGCAAAGGGTTAAGGCTTAAACATTATTTTTACACATGGATTTTCAGCAACTTCAACAGTGAACTGGGTAAAGGGTACAGACTCCCTTGGGTCATGAATGACTATGGGATTGTGCCTAGAAAGTTACCCACTAAAGCAAAAGCCCAGGCAGGGTTGTTTATGGAAGACCAGCAGTCGCTCATGCATATCAGCCTCCCCTGTCCATGCCACCAATGTTGTCCAAGGGAAAGGCAAAAGCCATGATACAGCTTGGCACCAGTGATGTCGCAACTCATTTCTACAGCTGAACATACTGGAGCAAAGTGAAATAAAGTGTCTTGCTCAAGAACACAACACATGGCCCGGTCAGGGAATTGAACTTGTAGTAACGCCTTGTCTCGTGCGCATGCGTAGTCATCAATATCCAAGTTTGGCGCCCTGATTCTTTCTCTTTTCTCGCCGGCCGGCGACGATGGCAGACGTCCAACAGCGGAGCTCTCTAACATGTCAGCACCAGAGCTTCACAAATAACTGCTGCCTATTTTCACCATAAATAAATATTGTTGTGTTGATAGTTCGGAGTTCTGCGTTACGTTGTTATTTAGAATTTAATATAGGAAAGCAGGTGTACACCTAATGGTGTATAACCAATTTCCAATAATTGGTGACCCCGAGTAAGAACAAACGCAGCCGAGGATTCTGATCTACCAACCGAATTCATGACAGCCAGTTTACAGCGACTCCATCAACAACATCTCCAGCTACGACTACACACCGCCGTCGCCATCAACAACCACGACGAACTACAAGCATCGCCCCGACGTCGCCAACAGCGTCAACATGACATCATTATCACCACACACATACAGAACACAGCCAGTTCCAGTGCCGACGTCTTCACCACCAATGTACTGTCTACCACAATGTCGTGCGCCAGCAACCTCACCACCAGGGACACACCAATATCAACACACTCGGTTTTATCTTCACTGTATGAGTGGAGTATCCACTCACGGACAACAGTCAGAACTAACCAACTAGAATATTCCGTACCAGGTAACACAAGTCCCAGCATCGACGCTCAACTACAGCTCTGCTCCTTTGACCACAACTTCCTGCGTATGGACATGCTATAATCTTGTGTAACACTTATACGAACTGGATTTTTTTTTCTCTACAGACACTTTTACTATGTTATGTGTTTTTTCTCTCTCACACACACACTTGTGCACTCATATATTTTCTTTCCTTTCAGAAACATTGCATGCATGTATACTAGTACTTCATTGCTTTCTTCACTATGTGTGTGTTTGTGCGTGTGTGTGTTGCTATATGAATTTCCCATTGTGATTACCACTTTCATGTCTTTCAAATTCAAAAGGCAATCAATGTTATCAGCCCATCACATTCCACTGTTAGCCAGCTATGTTGAAGACTTGTCACACATTTCTTGTCACACATTTCTTTGATTTTTCTTTGTGTGTGTTTGTGCCACATCTTGTGGTTGGTTTTCAGTGGCCATCCTGCCTCAGGCGTTCCTCCAATTTCTATTTTCGTGCGTTCCGCACTGGTAGGGGAGCCCTGTAGTAACGCCTTGTCTCGTGCGCATGCGTAGTCATCAATATCCAAGTTTGGCGCCCTGATTCTTTCTCTTTTCTCGCCGGCCGGCGACGATAGCAGACGTCCAACAGCGGAGCTCTCTAACATGTCAGCACCAGAGCTTCACAAATAACTGCTGCCTATTTTCACCATAAATAAATATTGTTGTGTTGATAGTTCGGAGTTCTGCGTTACGTTGTTATTTAGAATTTAATATGGGAAAGCAGGTGTACACCTAATGGTGTATAACCAATTTCCTATAAACTCACTACCTCATGATTGTGAGCCCGACACTCTAACTGCTGTTCAAATTTAAATGTGGGGTAAATTTGAACCACAGACATAAGCTTTTCAATGCTTAGTGTTGAGGAAAGATCCCATATTGGTCAATTTTCTACTTAGTTTCTTCCTCAGAATTTCTTCTTCAGAGTTTCTTCCTCTTCTCTTCAGGAACAAGCTAAAAATTTCTAAAATTCACTCTTTCACTATGTGACAAGTCTTCAACATAGCTGGCTAACAGTGGAATGTGATGGGCTGATAACATTGATTGCCTTTTGAATTTGAAAGACATGAAAGTGGTAATCACAATGGGAAATTCATATAGCAACACACACACGCACAAACACACACATAGTGAAGAAAGCAATGAAGTACTAGTATACAGATAGATGTTATACTACTGTACAGTAGCGTACACACTATTCACAATAGCACTTTCTTTAGGCGTCACTCAAATCTACATCATGAATTTTATATGAAATAGAAGAGACACAGTTTATATGGAAGAGGATACGAGATAAAACAGGTGTGTGCGTGTGCACACAAGAATAATCAGAGTTGGTAATCATAATTTATTTATAGTTTAACATAGAAGTCTGCTTCATCTGCAGCTCGGTTTCAATTCCCATTAGTAGCCATTCTACTTACAAGAGAAAAACATGAATATTACACACACACGCGCACGCACACACTTTCATTCACCACTCTCCTATCAATCCAAAAGCTTTGTGCTAATGGGAAAAGATCATTGTTTGCCAACTTTCGGTTTTTGATA
Source organism: Octopus bimaculoides (assembly GCF_046866305.1). Lineage (NCBI taxonomy): Eukaryota > Metazoa > Mollusca > Cephalopoda > Octopoda > Octopodidae > Octopus > Octopus bimaculoides. The sequence continues at coordinate 11,218,138 of NC_142936.1, read as the reverse complement.
TCTTTCCGCCAAGCAAATGCTACTAGTCAGGCATTGACATCAGTTCTATTCTCCTCCAGCCCCATAGTCTGAAAATCAGCGATTAAACAGATTTAAACAACAACAAGACAGAAAGCAACAGACTTATCCAAGATTGTTCTCTAAACTACGAAGTATGACTGTATGGAATCCTAATGGAATGGTACAGTTTCTGCTAATGAATGGTAAACACTTTCAAGTATTTTGCTATCTCCCTACAAAAGTTATTAAATATTTATCTTCTTAGATATTCTTAGTAAAGCAAAGGTGTCACCCAAATCATGGTTCTCTTGTCATGTATATATAGCTCTTTGACATTTCGTATAGTGGCTATATGTGCATTATGGCTATTAGAAAAAACAAAAGTACATATGGAAACATCTTTGACATTCTTCTTCTTCTTCTTCTTCTCACTCACTCACTCGCTCGTTCACTCACTCACTCTCTCTCATACACATGCACGTACACACACACAAACATGCATACACGTGCACATTTTGTCTCTGGAAGAAACTAGCTCTATTCAGACCTGGTGTGGGATGGGCTCTGACCCCACTATGTCACCATGATGTCCCTCTGATTCTCCTTGAATTGAGGGCCTTACCACCACCAACACACGCACACATGAGAGAGAGGGGGGAGAGAGAATGTGTGTGTGTGTATATAATTAAATCCTCATGTAAGTCTAAGGGTAAGAAGTAACAAGACTTACAATATTTGAGCATCAGTGGCTCAATATTTGAGCATCAAGCTTTCAGATACACAACAAAATTTAATTACAAAATTTACAAACAACACTAACTGAAAAACACAATGATAACAACTATTGGGTTGTCCGGAAAGTTCGCGCCGATTTTTAAAGGAAAGAAAAAGGTCAATAAATACTGGCCATTACATTTTTAATCAACCAAATATCAACCATTTTGTTGCACAATGCGTCTCTATCTTTCCTTTAACTAGAAAATACCCTCTTTTCAGAATTGAGGTGGTTTCATGGCAAATAAGTCTGTAGTGGCGCGTGTGGCCGCCATCTTGGGAAGTGCCATTGCGCATCTGCAAGGGATTTGCCCTCAGCGGAAGTACCCGAGCACGCATGCGCAATGCAACAAGTGGAGAAAAAGCAATAGCGTCCGAGCTCTTTTCTCTCAAGCAGCGGTGGTGACAACACGTATCTCTCAACTCTCCCACAACATGTGGTCGAAGCTTCCTTTGGTATTCTAGCGGCAGGCCTATTCACCCAGGAACGAAACGGCTCTACAGCAACCTAGAATAAACTATTGATCTGTTGTTACCGTTATCCCTCGTGTTGTATTTCTGGATTTAATGATTAATATAAGAACTGGGGAGAGACGGCCGAGCCGTCATATCTCATCGAATTCTTATAAGTCGAAAGGCAAGCTACTGTAAATTGGCACGAACTTTCCAGACAACCCAATACTTTACTGCATGTGTGCATTTTTCTATGGTACTAGCACTAGTGAGATTGCCATGTGCATAATTTTTTATTAAAACACATTTGGTTTTTACCAGATGAGAGTTGTTTTATCAAATTACCAAGTATGTCCTTAAATATTTCTCGCGTCTTGTATCATTTTGTTCTGCAGTAGTGTGATTGCATTGACAAAGCTTTATCAAATCTTAATATACTGTATCACATATTTATTTTCACATCAGAGAAATATGCATCCCAGTAAATGAAGTACACGGTTGCTCGACCGACTGAGCTATAGATTTTCAATACACACACATACGCACGCGTGCGCGCACCACACTTCATTTTATTCATCAGTCAATTGTCTTGCAAACCTGTGTAGAATAGTTTATATATTTCGTTCCACTATTAAAAAAGAAGCCTCCCGACCAAAAGAAAAAAAAAACCTCTACTTGAAGCGTTATATACGTAGATTGTAGTACAATAATGTTATAGATTTATATATATATATATATATATATATATATATATATATATTCATTTGCCTGTCATATATATGACTATGTGTGTATACTATGCAGGGTGTACAAAAGCTTCAACTGCCATCATTTCATTTGTTCATTGAAGTTAACAAACACACAGATGTGTCTGCGTTCTCTCTATATCCAGCTGTTTAGAAATGTCACTTGTGCTACTACTCTTCACGGCCTATTAATTCTATTAATCTTTCTATGTATTTAATTTCGCAACTAAATTCTATAGAGCGAACCTCACCTCTACCACCGTTGTCACCTTGTCTAGCTACAAGCCATTTTTTTCTTCTTCTTAAGCGTCACCTACTTTTTATCTTAACCTTTTTGTATCTATTAAACTGTCGCGAATTCTCAGTATTCTTGTTATATTTTACAATAATAATTTCAACGAGTTTAAGTATGAAATCATTAGAATGTAGAAAGTGAAGAAGGTAACTATCATACTTGTAATCGTAAGAGCATTAGGGATAGGACAAGTTTGCAAAGAGAGATCGAAGGAGATTGTGAATAGGAGTCTTAGCAGCATTATAAGCCCCCGGGTAAATCAATGCCCTGGACCCTATAGTTTTTATCGACAGCAACACATGGATTAGAATTGGGATCTTTCTGATCAGAAAGATCCTAGAATTGAGCCCCTAGGTAAATGAGGTATGCTCATATCGTAAAAGGCGTTGGTTGTGAGATGTAACTGTTGCAAAGAAATTGTTTATTGGAACAGCTAAAATATTACTAAGAGCACTCCATGGCCAAGATTGACCAAAAAGAATGGAAAAGTCTAAGAGGAGGCTGCTTCGTACTCAAGGCCACTGGCTCATAGCCTGCTGTCGAAGCAAAAAACGCGACCAAGTTATGTGTACCATTCTGAGGCAAAAAGAAGCAGTGATAGTAATTATAGCAATAATCTCTTACGTAGACTCAAGCTTAATCGATTAAAGTGACCCGAGTACTTAATAGGTATGTATTTTATTTTTATCGACACTGGAAGGATGGAAAGTAAAAGTTGACCGTGGTAGGATTTGAGGACAAAACATCGACCCCTGTGCTCGACTGGTACCTATTTTATCGATGAAAGGCAAAGTCAACCCCAGTGGAATTTGAACACAGAACGTAAAGATGGTCGAAATGCCGCTAAGCATTTCGCCCGATGTGCTAACGATTCTGCTAGCTCGCCGCCAGCGATTCTGCTTGAAACATCTGTCACGTGACGGCCGAGTGATCTGTAGTTCAGCAGGATTTTGAGCTGTGTCATTCATTATTCGTTGAATAAAGTCTTTGGTATTCAGATTTCTTATTGTTACTTATAATGTCAGCTTATTCAATGAATGAAATTGGTCTGCGTTATATGTCCTCAAAGAATTAGTGTAATTCCTTCTCAATCGGTGTCAGTCTCTTCGCAATTCAAACACTAGTTAGGTACCTCTGCAAAGTTTCTTACTAGTATTCCTGGCTTCGAGAGCTGTTATCTGCTACGTTCGAATATATGTATATATAATAAAGAAGAGAGGAATTTCACTAGTGTGTACGCTACACCATTTTCACAGGAGTGCGAATATCTTCAGGAACCCGTTAGATACTGTTACTATTCAAGTTGTCAGCTTTAATTGAAAATCCTTTATCTCTTGCGTTCGTTAATGTTGCACTTTGCAATCAATCAGTTAAGCTTCACTTGACTGTAGAAACACCGGTGACTTTATCGAAGCTGATATTGCTAATCGGGCCATCTAATCATAAAACAATACAGCGGCGCCAGCATGTCTACGTAGTTTAGAAGCTCGCTTTGCAAACAGTTAGTTTTGGGTTCAGTCCCAATGTGTGGTACCTTGGACAAGTGTCTTCTACTATAGTTCCGGAGCGATAAATACCTTGTGAATGACTTTGGTAAACGGCAACTAAGTGGAAGTCTGTCGTGTGTGTGTGTGTGTGTGTGCATGCGCGCGTGCGTTTGTCCAGCACCATCGCCTGACAGCCGATGCTGGTTTGTTAACATCCCCGTAACTGAACTGTCCGGCAAAAGAGGCCTATAGAATAAGTACCAGACTTGCAATAGGTACAGTGACCGATTTACTCGACCAAACTCTTTGAAGGGCTCCAGCATGGCCGCAGTCCTATGACTGAAATATTAAAAGGTAAAAAAAAAAGCAACATTGTAGTAGCGTCAGCCCATCTTTAGTTCTTCTCCTATTACGAGAATATACGAAGTTGGCCTTCAATATGATGAAAAGTTGTACAATAGCAGCCGTTGTTTGTCACACATAGTCTCTGTTCAGAGTTTTACTGGACAGATTTCAGCATTCATCTCTTTTATCCCTGCATTCGTGGGGGGCATTTAAGTTTAATGGCCTTAAAGTTCCTTTAGTCTTGTGAAATTTTGCTTGCTTAAATATTTTGACTGTTACATCATTTTTTTTATTCATCTCCAAACGCAAAACTTACGACTACACCTTGATGGTATTATGTGGGCGATTCCAAATTCTTAAGGCAACAAGTGAACTTCCCAATAAAAGAAGTATCATAGAACTTAGTAACTCACAGTGGAGAGCCAAGTTGCAAAAAAAAAAAAAAGCTAAAACCATACATGAGACCTCTGCATTGATTTCTCAAACATTATTACTCATGCTTTCGTGATCTTTCTCCATCGTCTGTCATTGATGAATTGATATTATATTATATCAGAATAGTTGTATTTTAGCAAAGTCGATATGATCAATGACTACTGGTGATTAAAGAGCGTCCTCATACTGCTTTTCAAGCCTTGCGGCAATTGTATCAGTATATCTAGACTTTTGTATGGCTTTACGAACGCAGTGACATGTTTTCAACGGGCTATGAACCATATCTTACAGTATAAGCATGAATCTATCTATTCGTCGTTAGACATCATTGCATGCAATATTTCTATAATAGATACATATCAGAAAATTTCTATCATGTGTCAAAGATTCCAATATAGCTAGTTTCAGTGAAAAAGGCGCTGTGTATGTGAAAAACAATTACCTTTGGTTATTGCATTAAACACCTCAAAATAAACCTGATCCGATAGGTTTTCTCTTTAATGCTTCAGAGTTTCTACTACTAAAACGGAACTTGAATAAAAAAAAAAGCATGCAGTTGATAGTTTCATAGAGTATATGGGTCGTACATTTTACTGACTAGGTAATGAAATGTACCACGTTTTCCATTCCCCAAGAAGTTGTTACTGCTTTCAAAAATATTAAAATCGATGTACATATGCTAGCATCTTTGCTATAGCCAACTCTATCGCGTCTACTGTCGAGATTGACAAACCAGACATTGGTCTAGCCCCCGCGATTAAGGGGCCCCATGTTAAGATCAAAGTACGAGGGTCAGTCAAAAAGTAATGCCATTTTGTTTAAGACATGTATAATTACCAACACAGGAACATGTATCATACATCAAAATGAAGCTGGTTCTCTGTGGATCACACCCCTACTTCTCAACATAGTCACTGTAACTCACAATAGCAATGTCCCACCATCGAATGAGAGCATGTATCCCTGCCCCGTAAAATTCTGTTGACTGTTCTTTGAGCCACTTCACTACAGCTTTCACTCCCTCGTCACTGGAATAATTTAGTGCCTTCAGACTATCATCTCTTCGGCCCCATGAAAGAGGGTTTGAGATACAGTGACTATGTTGAGAAGTAGGGGTGTGATCCACAGAGAACCAGCTTCATTTTGATGTATGATACATGTTCCTGTGTTGGTAATTATACCTGTCTTAAACAAAATGGCATTACTTTTTGACTGACCCTCGTACTTTGATCTTAACATGGGGCCCCTTAATCGCGGGGGCTAGACCAATGTCTGGTTTGTCAATCTCGACAGTAGACGCGATAGAGTTGGCTATAGCAAAGATGCTAGCATATGTACATCGATTTTAATATTTTTGAAAGCAGTAACAACTTCTTGGGGAATGGAAAACGTGGTACATTTCATTACCTAGTCAGTAAAATGTACGACCCATATACTCTATGAAACTATCAACTGCATGTTTTTTTTTTATTCAAGTTCCGTTTTAGTAGTAGAAACACTGAAGCATTAAAGAGAAAACCTATCGGATCAGGTTTATTTTGAGGTGTTTAATGCAATAACCAAAGGTAATTGTTTTTCACATACACAGCGCCTTTTTCACTGAAACTAGCTATATTGGAATCTTTGACACATGATAGAAATTTTCTGATATGTATCTATCATAGAAATATTGCATGCAATGATGTCTAACGACGAATAGATAGGTTCATGCTTATACTGCAAGATATGGTTCATAGCCCGTTGAAAACATGTCACTGCGTTCGTAAAGCCATACAAAAGTCTAGATATACTGATACAATTGCTGCAAGGCTTGAAAAGCAGTATGAGGACGCTCTTTAATCACCAGTAGTCATTGATCATATCGACTTTGCTAAAATACAACTATTCTGATATAATATAATATCAATCTCATCTTTTTTGTCCCTTGCTAAGCCGTGTTTTATTTGTTACTCCTATTGATGGAATTTCATCGTTCAAAGAAAACTTTCAAATCACTTGAAATATTTAATACTTAATTTGTGATTTTGGCGAACTGATCGAATCATTAGCGTGACAAGCAAAATGTTTAGCAGCATCTCTTCGGGCTTATACATTTAGTTCAAATACCGCCGAGCACAACTTTGCCTTTCATTCTTTCGAGGTCGATAAAATAAAGTAGAACATGTAATCGACTAGCCCTCTCCGCTCAAAGGTTTTCAGGTCTTGTGTCTAAAATAGAAAGAATTATTATTATTATTACATTATAGATTGTATAAACATAAAATCTAACCCAGATGTATTAATACAATTGTCGTTTGCTTTTGTTATTTTTACAATCTCACCATTTAGTATTTTTTTCTTAAGGCAGGACGAATGTTACGATTTTACGTTCTTGTAATAGTTAATTGTATCACGTGATTGACAAATGCTCTTTGCTTTAAAACCGGATTTTGAGCTGAAAGCACTATTCATTGAATAAAGTCTTTGGTATACGAATCACTTTATCGTTACTTCTTACGACAATATACTTATTGAATGTGGAGCAGAGCATAAAGCGAATGAAAAACATGAATTTATGTCGACTCTGCCGGCATCTATGAATATTCTCTTATGAAGGGTTCGGCCTTGCATACTGCTCCAGGCATGCACTGAAGCATTCCTGTTTCTCTTACTGGACAACTGATCTGGAATGCCCTAGCGCTGTATAAACCTGTATAAGCTTGGGCTACCCCAGACTCGGGGAGGGGAAGAGTTGAACAAACTTAAGGCCTGCTCCGGATGGCGTACACTATCTATGTCACTGGAACTAAATGCTTTTAACATAAACATGCGTTCTCGTGAGTGAGAACAAATAGTAACACGTTATTGAACTAAAAGTTTTATCTTATTCTTCCTTAGTACTTCTCATCTTCCACTATAAAACTCAAGTCCTCAGTTTACGAAAATAATGTAACACTTTTATTTCACTCCCTCCGGTAGCTTACAATTTTGAAAAAGGCTTTCTCTTTTGCCGACGCTATTCTATACATATACTGAGTGTGTGTGCGTAGTCAATGGAATATATTTTTTAACATGCATTGACAACTTGAATGCGTGACTATTTTATTAGGAAACTTTCGGATTTCCTTATATAATTTGTTTTGTTTAGAACAATAAATTTTCTAGGTTAATCGACATTTCCAACACTTTCCGCAACTTATATCCTGAAGGAAACGGTTTTAGTGGCGATAGCTATTGGTGAGAATCGTGTGTGTGGATGTATGCATTCATTATTTTTTTAAATGTATTTCTGTAAGACTGACATGCATAGAGATATAGATTTATATTTCTAACACATACGTCCAGAATAATGAATAATAAAGACACCTGTATCAGTCTCCCAATGCGTGGAACCTTCTTTGTCTTCTACTGTGACTCAGGACCGACCAATATTTTGTGCATGGATTTGTTTGTTGAAAGCTGAAGAAATCCGTAGTATACGTGAATGTGTGTGTGACTGTATACACACACCTTACTACAACCCTAGTTAAAATTGTATAACTTTCTTTAATATGGCAATCTCACTCCTTCATTTATCCCAGAAAAAAAAAATAATAATATTTCTCCAACTTCCACGAGAGATATAGAAATAAACAAGTATCCGCGCGCGCGCGCAACTATGAGCAGGAAATATTGACAAAAGAATTTAATATGTAGTTTGTTTTTTTCTTTTTAAAGATAGGCGAAAATAGAGTGCAAATATTTTAATTACCGATATACTGTTATAACGTTAAATGTATGGAGGTAAAATTCCTTACCAAGGGAATCAACGATTACATATATATATATATATATGTATATATATATATATATATATATATATATATATATATATATATATATATATATATATATATAATTATACCTCGTTATTGCTTGAAGGAAAAAAATTGATATAAATCTTCATAGACGAGGGTTTGTTCAGTGCACGTGTTTTAGATTTTATTATCTTTAGAGCGATTTTCCTTGCTTTGGTTCTTTTCTTTGTTCGTTGAATAGTTAGTCGCTTAGGTTTGTCCTATTACCATATTTTTTTCTTTATATCATGTAATAAAAGAACCACTTGTAGGTTGTCTTTTCGAACCATTGACCTCGATCTTCGCGACTAAAGCGCTCACTATCTTTCTCCTGTTGAGAGGGCGAAGTGAAGAAGGAGGAGGTATATATGTTCTTTGGCAATTCACTTAATTATTATTCATTGACGTTCTTTTCCGTTGCTTCTTCTTAATTCATTTCTGGCGACAATATAAAATTAAAACAGAAAGAAACCATTCCCTTCACTAATATATATGAGTACATACATACATAGGTACGCATATATACATACACACAGGTATTCAGGATGGAAGTAGCTGTAAATATACTTCCAAGTCAAGCACACCTGCTGGGATAAAATGGTTCCAGAGCAGGTCGTCTGTAGTCTGTCAGTAGACACACACACATTTGAGGATGTCAGGAATTTAAACTATTAGAGTTCTAAGTTACCGACTGTTTACACACCTGCCATTAAGCCTTAAATTTTGGTTACAAAAACCTCAGGGCGGACTGTGCTTAGAAGAGTGTTTATTAATAGAAAAGTTAATATTTTGGATAAATTCATTCTCAATAATTGATAATTTAGTTATAATAAAACATTTTTTCGATTATTAGGCTACACAAAATATTTCCTTCGTTATTTGGAAGGCAAATTTTTAACAAAGCACAGGAATTGAACAACAAAATATGACTCATACAATAAACATATATGTAAATCATTTCAATAGGTAAAATTCTTGCTATACCGTATCAGGCTTTTGTCGCCAAAACTTAAAAGTTTGCCCACCTGTCTTCAAGGTGAACATCAGTATGGTCGCTCGACCTGCTAGAAATAGCAACCTAATCTTCCTCATATACCCTATCGTCTTTAAGAGGAATGACACATTTGATAATTTAATCATGCATTGTCTGAGAAGGAGAAATGGTCAACTCTGGGACGGTTTTTATTATTATAATCCTATTCGACCTGAGACTTACTGTAAGAAATTGGTTAAAATGTACTAGAATGAACTTTTTTTTATTTCCAAGCAATTTTTTAATGTTCAGTTTTGTAGTAAATGTTATTCTTTGTCAAATTTCTACCAATTAAGTAAATCAGCCCACTTACCATGTGAAACTACTCTCGTACAACATTTGATATTAGCAATATGTACCGAGTTCCCATAACATTTTCTATTTATTTCATACGAAAATCTGAATAAATTACGTTAGTCAAGGGAATCCCAATATTTGGAATATGGATATTTGCTATCTTTTACTCTTTCAACTTTTCTTTAACTTTAGCTGCTTCAGCATTTAGTGAAGAATATTGTTTTAACCACAGGATAGCTCTGATTGTAATGGATCTGTGAGAAAAGGCGTTCCAGCCATGACCATTTTGTCTTATTCTTTTCTAGAAGTAATGAATTCCTAAGCTAACATTATAAAATAATATAAACTTGCTTTTTTTTTTTCATTGAAGACGGAAGTTTCATTTCATTTCTTTTTGTCACGAAGATTTGGTTGCTCTTTCTAGCAACTCGAGTGACCAGGTAAAGGTTCTCTCGTCTCGTTCCCTTCGTCACCTGTTGTTTAGTCCCGAGTTGGATCTGATTGAACAGACATGATCAAAGACGTCCCACCTGTGACCATTCCGTCTTACTTCCCAGACATAATGGACTCTACGTGTATATCACAGAATAGGGGTATTTCTATTCTGTATATAAAAAAAGTTTGGCTACTTTTTCTAGCAGGTCATGCAACCACATACAGGCACCGTCTTTGGTCTGTCTCAGTAATAATTTTGTTGTTATTTAGCCTCAAATCAACCCTAATACAACAGACCTATCACCAAAGATATTCCAGCCTTCAGCAAACCGTCTTTTTAGGGATAATCTAGGACATTACGTGCAATTTGGGGTATGATTTAGGGTAGGGGGTGATACTTTGGCTGCTATTTTTAGCGTGTCGAGTGACCAGGTCGAGGCTCTTTCATTGGTTTGATTGCGTGAGGAGATTTTTTACACATCATCGACTGATGAACGAAGGAGCAGAAGTAAAGATAACTAATTCATATTAATAAAAGTTGATACCACATTTAAAAGAAACAAACTCATATTCTTGTTGCATTGTATGTATGTATGTCTGTCTGTCATCGGCAGAAGCTAGTCAAAAGCTGAGAGTTCCGTGTATTGGCACTTACCAAACAACGAATTTGGCCATTGTCACTCTGTAACTTCTGCCTATTATTAATGTGTGTGTGTGTGCTATAAAAACATTTCTGGATATTAAAAAAGGGATTTGTTAGGGGAGATTTTCAGTTAAAATTTTTCTGTTGTCGAAGATTCATCGTTTTGTCAATGACTAAGGAAAAAATTAACGTAATGTGTAAGTGTGTGAGTGTGTTTCAAGGTAATTTATTCAGGTACACGATGTATAATAGGTCATTAAATGTAAAACTGTAAATAATAATAATATAAGGGAACTCATTAGGGGCTGCTATTGTAAATTGAAACTATAATTGTAATGAGTAGGGCTATGACTGTTTTAGCGGCGTTACAGAACGCCGGGTAAATCAATACGTTATTTATTGACAGCAAACTAGTGTACATAGATCAGAACAGGGTCCCTATACTTGTGAGGTCCCCCGAACAACTGTTCAGTGTGCTCATGCTGTAACACGCACTGATTGAAGGTACTCTATCTGTGACCATGTCATTTGAGCGACATTTACGAGTGTGTCTCTTCCTTTTACGAAGATGATGGGAGGTGTTATTCTTTGGCTGCTATTTCTAAACAGCTCGAGCAGCGACGTAGGTAAAAAATCCCGCACTGGCTCGATAATTAAGAAGTATATTTTACCTTATGTGGATGTGATATTTCCTCGTGTATTTTATTTTACACACATCGTTTCTTAATTCTGTAAGACTGACATGCATAGAGATATAGATTTATATTTCTAACACATACGTCCAGAATAATGAATGAACGAAAGTAAAAGGAAATAATTTATGCTGAAAAGATTATCACGTTTTTAATGGGATACATAAAGCTAACAAGTGTCAGTTATTTATTGTAATATTAGAATTAACAGAAAAGTCCTCACAAAATGTGCGTGTGAGTAATAGATGTGTGTATTTCAGTTACCATTTTGCTATGGGAGAAAGTGAAATTAACATTAAAAAAAAAAAATTCAACGACTAGCGATCTTTCGATGTAAACTATGTATTGTAATGCCCATTTTCTGACAAATATATTCGGTGTCCGATGTTATTTAAAATATTCCTGAAAATGTTAGGATGAAAAATCGGATACGCCGAAGTTTAAGTTACGAAAGAGGAAATTTTAAAATGGAAAAAAAAAGTCAGTCGGTTTCTTTACGCGTGCAAAAATATGCGTTGTTGAAAAAGTTACCAGAAAACAAAGTCCTGGCGGTTGATGAGGTGTTGAGAATCGAATTAAACTATGCCAAAATAATAATAATAATAATAATAAAAAGGGCTGGAACGGTTTCGAAAAAGATATGTATTTTAAAAAAACAGACGTCGTGGCATTCAATATTTAAAACATTTAGTGCAGAAATAGCAGTTAAATCCTCCTTAGAAATAGAAAATTTTCTAAAAAAAAAAAAAAAGTAATTAAAAAGAAAAATAATCAAAATTTAATCTAATCGCAACTCTAACCCTAACTTTAAATCCTAACCCTAAATCCTTATCCCTTAAACCCCTAAACCCTGATCCCTGGGACTTTATTTCCTTGTAACATTTTAAAAAAGTGCATAACATATTTCTGTATATGCAAAGGGAAGCGAATGTATTGTGCATTTTGAAAAGTTTCCTTTTGGAGAGAATAAAAAGAAAATCTAACCAAAAATAGGCGTAGGAGTGGCTATGTGGAAAGTAGCCTGCTTACGAACCACATGGTTCCGGGTTCAGTCTCACTGTGTGGCACCTTGGGCAAGTGTCTTCCACTATAGCCTCGGGCCGACCAAAGCCTTGTGAGTGGATTTGGTAGATGGAAACTGAAAGAAGCCTGTCGTATATATGTATATATATATATATATATATATATGTATGTGTGTGTATGTTTGTGTGTCTGTGTTTGTCTCCCCCCCCCCCAAACATAGCTTGACAGCCGATGCTGGTGTGTTTACTTCCCCGTAACTTAGCGGTTTGGCAAAAGAGACCGATAGTATAAGTACTAGGCTTACAAAGAATAAGTCCTGGGGTCGATTTGCTCGACTAAAAGGCGGTGCTCCAGCATGGCCACAGTCAAATGACTGAAACAAGTAAAAGAGTATATATATATATATATATATATATATATATATATATATATATATGTATATATGTATGTATGTATATATATATGTATGTATGTATACACACACACACACACACACACACACACACACATGTACATATCCCTTTATTTCCACTGAAAATGGACATACCCCCAAAATCCATATATGTCTGACTTGAACTAAGAACATGGAAGAATAGGAATATTTACTGTAAGGTGATATTTATTTAACCTGACACTTACAAGGGTACACATTTTGGGTGGAGGGCAAAAACCAGTAATGGTGACTCTAGTACTTGACTAATACCCATTTCATCACCCCTGGACAGTGACATAGCTAGAGGATGTACTGCTCAGGGCAGCCCTTGAATTTGCTACCCCTAACCCTTATACAGGCCTATACAGAAGATCTGAAAGTGCCATCCACATAAAAGTGTCACCCAGGGTGGAATGTTCTTTCCCCCACCAACAAGTTACACTGCAGCCCCTCGAAAGATGAATGGTAAAACTGATCTTGGTATGATTTAAAATACCTGAATAATAAATACCACAAGGCATTTTGTCTGCACCTTGACATAGTCTGCAAATTCACCGCTCTCTACCTTTAATAAATATAAAAAAGAAACTAGAAGTTCATCTTTATTATGCCTCTTTATATTTTGTCTAAGGCCTTCCTCACTCTGTCAACCTCTAATTACATGCACTTTTATTCTGAGGGTGTCATCTACAGGGGAATGCATATATGTTAATGTCTGACAAGTAGTTGAATTGTGTTAGTATGTGAAGGCTTGCATGTTATGCGGTTGCTGTTTTTTTCCCCCTTATTGTGTCTGTAAATATGTGTACCATTAAGTTCACCAAACTATATGTATGCAGTCTGTTTCATTGCATTTGTGGTGCTTAGTTTCTGTTGTATCTTTGTTTTGTGTCATAACAAAAGAACTGCATAAAGTACATAGCGGTACATGCAAATGTGCATATATACTCTTTTACTTGTTTCAGTCATTTTGACTGTGGCCATGCTGGAGCACCGCCTTTAATCAAGCAAATCGACCTCAGGATTTATTCTTTGTAAGCCTAGTACTTATTCTATCGATCTCTTTTGCTGAACCGCTAAGTTATGGGGACGTAAACACACCAGCATCAGTTGTCAAGCGATGTTGGGGGGACAAACACTCACTCACAAACACATACACACATACATATATATATATATACATATATACGATGGGCTTCTTTCAGTTTCCATCTACCAAATCCACTCACAAGGCCCGAGGCTATAGTAGAAGACACATGCCCAAGGTGCCACGCAGTGGGACTGAACCCGGAACCATGTGGTTGGTAAGCAAGCTACTTACCACACAGCCACTCCTACGCCATATATGCTGATGTTTTATATATGCAGACACAAAAGTAGTAGTTGTACAAAACATATTTGAAATATATATTTTCATATGCATACATGCGGGTACAAGCATGGCTTCATGGTTAAGAAGCTCCTTTTACAACCATGTGGTTTTGAGTTCATTCTCACTGCGAAGCACTTTGGAAAACTGTCTTCCACTATAGCCCTGAGTTCAAATTCTGCTGAGGTCAACGTTGCCTTTCACCCTTTCTGGGTCGATAAATTAAGTATCAGTTGTGTACTGGGGTTGATCTAATCAACTGGCCCCCTCCCAACAAAAAATTCAGGCCTAGAAAAGTATATTGTGACAGTTACAAAATTTGGAAAGTAATGTAACACCAATGATTATATAATCCAACCAAAATATCTCAGTTACACAAACGTAAATGGAATTAATATTTAACCTTAAAATACATCGTACATATTCAAAGAACCTTAATGTACAAATTGAAATGCAAAAGAACGAAATAATAAATGGATTTATGAATGAAAGTTTGGTAATTGTGTTTATTTCCACCACGCGACACTTATTATCGCAAACATGTTTTAACTAACCTAAACTATGCACACACACACAAATACATTCATATATATATGTCTTGAGTTGTAGCTGTAATTCAAAGGGGCTGGCCTTGTCATATTCTGTATGAGGCTGAATCTCCCTGAGAACTATGTTAATGTTATGCATGTCTGTGTGAGTTAATTTTATCCTCGTGTGGTAATGAAAAGTGAAACCGACATCCAACATTTGCTGTGTGTATGTATCTATGTATGAACTTTTCTTTGGATTTATGTATCTACTGTCTCTCTCTCACTTTCTCTCTTTCTCTTTCACTTCCTTTGTGTCCCTCTTCTCTCCCGCTTTTGATTTAAGAATGTGTA